>NW_024543722.1:0-37698 GCF_018167655.1 Microtus oregoni
GGTGCTCAGTACTCAGGGTGCTGGGTGCTCAGTGCTCAGGGTGCTGGGTGCACAGTGCTCGGGGTGCTGGGTGCTCAGTGCTCGGGGTGCTGGGTGCTCAGTGCTCAGAGTGCTGGGTGCTCAGTACTCAGGGTGCTCGGGGCTCAGTACTCAGGGTGCTGGGTGCTCAGTGTTCAGGGTGCTCAGTGCTCAGTACTCAGCGTGCTGGGTGCTCAGTGCTCAGGGTGCTCCGTGCTCAGTACTCAGGGTGCTCAGTGCTCAGTGCTCTGGGGGCTGGGTGCTCAGTGCTCGGGGTGCTAGGTGCTCAGTGCTCAGGGTGCTGGGTGCTCAGTACTCAGGGTGCTCAGTGCTCAGGGTGCTGGGTGCTCAGTGCTCGGCGTGCTGGGTACTCAGTGCTCAGTAAACAGGGTGCTGGGTTCTCAGTGCTCGGGGTGATGGGTGCTCAGTGCTCAGTACTCAGGGTGCTGGGTGCTCAGTGCTCGGTGTGCTGGATACTCAGGACTCAGGGTGCTGGGTGCTCAGTGCTCAGGGTGCTGGGTGCTCAGTACTCAGGGTGCTGGGTGCTCAGTGCTCAGGGTGCTGGGTGCTCAGTACTCAGGGTGCTGGGTCATCAGTGCTCAGGGTGCTGGGTGCTCAGTGCTCGGGGTGCTCAGTACTCAGGGTGCTGTGTGTTCAGTGCTCAGGGTACTGGGTGCTCAGTACTCAGGGTGCTTGGTGCTTAGTACTCAGGGTGCTGGGTGCTCAGTACTCCGGGTGCTGGGTGCTCAGAACTCGGGGTGCTCGGTGCTCAGTGCTCAGGGTGCTGGGTGCTCAGTACTCAGGGTGCTCATTGCTCAGGGTGCTGGGTGCTCAGTACTTAGGGTGCTGGGTGCTCAGTACTCAGGGTGCTGTGTGCTCAGTACTGAGGGTGCTCAGTGCTCAGTGCTCAGGGTGCTGGGTGCTCACTGCTCGGGGTGCTGGGTGCTCAGTGCTCAGGGTGCTGGGTGCATAGTGCTCAGGGTGCTCGGTGCTCAGTGCTCAGGGTGCTGGTTGCTCAGTACTCAGGGTGCTCAGTGGTCAGGGTGCTGGGTGCTCAGTGCCCGGGGTGCTGGGTGCTCAGTCCTCAGGGTGCTGGGTGCTCAGTGCTCAGGGTTCTCAGTGCTCAGTGCTCGGGGTGCTGGGTGCTCAGTTCTCGGGGTGCTCGGTGCTCAGTACTCGAGGTGCTGGGTGCTCAGTGCTCAGGGTGCTGGGTGCTCAGTGCTCGGGGTGCTGGGTGCTCAGTGCTCAGGGTGCTGGGTGCTCAGTGATCGCCGTGCTCGGTGCTCAGTACTCAGGGTGCTGGGTGCTCAGTGCTCAGGGTGCTGGGTGCTCAGTACTCAATGTGCTGGGAGCTCAGTACTCAGGGTGCTAAGAGCTCAGGGTGCTCAATGCTCGGGGTGCTGGATGGTCAGTGCTCAGTGCACAGGGTGCAGGGTGCTCAATCCTCGGGGTGCTGGGTGCTCAGTTCTCTGGGTGCTCAGTGCTCAGTACTCAGGGTGCTGGGTGCTCAGTACTCAGGGTGCTGGGTGCTCAGTATTCAGGGAGCTCAGTGCTCGGGGTGCAGGGAGCTCAGTACTCAGGGTGCTGGGTGCTCAGTACTCAGGGTGCTCAGTACTCAGGGTGCTGGGTGCTCAGTGCTCGGGGTGCTGGGTGCTCAGTACTCAGGGTGCTGGGTGCTCAGTGCTCAGGGTGCTGGGTGCTCAGTGCTCGGGGTGCTCGGTGCTCATTCTCGGGGTGCTGGGTGCTCAGTACTCAGGGTGCTGGGTACTCAGTGCTCAGAGTGTTGGGTGCTCAGTACTCAGGGTGCTGGGTGCTCAGTGCTCAGTGCTCAGGGTGCTAAGTGCTCAGGGTGCTGGATGCTCAGGGTGCTGGGTGCTCAGTGCTCGGGGTGCTGGGTGCTCAGTGCTCAGGGTGCTGGGTGCTCAGTGCTCAGTGCTCAGGGTGCTGGGTGTTCAGTACTCAGGGTGCTGGGTGCTCAGTACTCAGGGTGCTGGGTGCTCAGTGCTCAGGGTGCTGGGTGCTCAGTACTCAGGGTGCTCGGTGCTCAGTGCTCAGGGTGCTGGGTGCTCAGTGCTCGGGGTGCTGGGTGTTCAGGACTCAGGGTGCTGGGTGCTCAGTACTCAGGGTGCTGGGTGCTCAGTGCTCAGGGTGCTGGGTGCTCAGTGCTCAGGGTGCTGGGTGCTCAGTACTCAGGGTGCTGGGTGCTCAGTACTCATGGTGCTCGGTGCTCAGTGCTCAGGGTGCTGGGTGCACAGTGCTCGGGGTGCTGGGTGCTCAGTACTCGGGGTGCTGGGTGCTCAGTACTCAGGGTGCTGGGTGCTCAGTGCTCAGGGTGCTGGGTGCACAGTGCTCGGGGTGCTGGGTGCTCAGTGCTCGGGGTGCTGGGTGCTCAGTGCTCAGAGGGCTGGGTGCTCAGTACTCTGGGTGCTCGGGGCTCAGTACTCAGGGTGCTGCGTGCTCAGTGTTCAGGGTGCTCAGTGCTCAGTACTCAGCGTGCTGGGTGCTCAGTGCTCAGGGTGCTCCGTGCTCAGTACTCAGGGTGCTCAGTGCTCAGTGCTCTGGGGGCTGGGTGCTCAGTGCTCGGGGTGCTAGGTGCTCAGTGCTCAGGGTGCTGGGTGCTCAGTACTCAGGGTGCTCAGTGCTCGGGGTGCTGGGTGCTCAGTGCTCGGCGTGCTGGGTACTCAGTGCTCAGTAAACAGGGTGCTGGGTTCTCAGTGCTCGGGGTGATGGGTGCTCAGTGCTCAGTACTCAGGCTGCTGGGTGCTCAGTGCTCGGTGTGCTGGATACTCAGGACTCAGGGTGCTGGGTGCTCAGTGCTCAGGGTGCTGGGTGCTCAGTACTCAGGGTGCTGGGTGCTCAGTGCTCAGGGTGCTGGGTGCTCAGTACTCAGGGTGCTGGGTCCTCAGTGCTCAGGGTGCTGGGTGCTCAGTGCTCGGGGTGCTCAGTACTCAGGGTGCTGTGTGTTCAGTGCTCAGGGTACTGGGTGCTCAGTACTCAGGGTGCTTGGTGCTTAGTACTCAGGGTGCTGGGTGCTCAGTACTCCGGGTGCTGGGTGCTCAGAACTCGGGGTGCTCGGTGCTCAGTGCTCAGGGTGCTGGGTGCTCAGTACTCAGGGTGCTCATTGCTCAGGGTGCTGGGTGCTCAGTACTTAGGGTGCTGGGTGCTCAGTACTCAGGGTGCTGTGTGCTCAGTACTGAGGGTGCTCAGTGCTCAGTGCTCAGGGTGCTGGGTGCTCAGTGCTCGGGGTGCTGGGTGCTCAGTGCTCAGGGTGCTGGGTGCATAGTGCTCAGGGTGCTCGGTGCTCAGTGCTCAGGGTGCTGGTTGCTCAGTACTCAGGGTGCTCAGTGGTCAGGGTGCTGGGTGCTCAGTGCCCGGGGTGCTGGGTGCTCAGTCCTCAGGGTGCTGGGTGCTCAGTGCTCAGGGTTCTCAGTGCTCAGTGCTCGGGGTGCTGGGTGCTCAGTTCTCAGGGTGCTCGGTGCTCAGTACTCGAGGTGCTGGGTGCTCAGTGCTCAGGGTGCTGGGTGCTCAGTGCTCGGGGTGCTGGGTGCTCAGGGCTCAGGGTGCTGGGTGCTCAGTGATCACCGTGCTCGGTGCTCAGTACTCAGGGTGCTGGGTGCTCAGTGCTCAGGGTGCTGGGTGCTCAGTACTCAATGTGCTGGGAGCTCAGTACTCAGGGTGCTAAGAGCTCAGGGTGCTCAATGCTCGGGGTGCTGGATGCTCAGTGCTCAGTGCACAGGGTGCAGGGTGCTCAATCCTCGGGGTGCTGGGTGCTCAGTTCTCTGGGTGCTCAGTGCTCAGTACTCAGGGTGCTGGGTGCTCAGTACTCAGGGTGCTGGGTGCTCAGTATTCAGGGAGCTCAGTGCTCGGGGTGCAGGGAGCTCAGTACTCAGGGTGCTGGGTGCTCAGTACTCAGGGTGCTCAGTACTCAGGGTGCTGGGTGCTCAGTGCTCGGGGTGCTGGGTGCTCAGTACTCAGGGTGCTGGGTGCTCAGTGCTCAGGGTGCTGGGTGCTCAGTGCTCGGGGTGCTCGGTGCTCATTCTCGGGGTGCTGGGTGCTCAGTACTCAGGGTGCTGGGTGCTCACTGCTCGGGGTGCTCGGTGCTCAGTACACAGGGTGCTGAGTGCTCAGTGCTCGGGGTGCTGGGTGCTCAGTACTCAGGGTGCTGGGTGCTCAGGGCTCAGTACTCAGTGTGCTGGGTGCTCAGTGCTCAGAGTGTTGGGTGCTCAGTACTCAGGTTGCTGGGTGCTCAGTGCTCAGTGCTCAGGGTGCTCAGTGCTCAGGGTGCTGGATGATCAGGGTGCTGGGTGCTCAGTTTTCGGGGTGCTGGGTGCTCAGTGCTCAGGGTGCTGGGTGCTCAGTGCTCAGTGCTCAGGGTGCTGGGTGTTCAGTACTCAGGGTGCTGGGTGCTCAGTACTCAGGGTGCTGGGTGCTCAGTGCTCAGGGTGCTGGGTGCTCAGTGCTCAGGGTGCTGGGTGCTCAGTGCTCAGGGTGCTGGGTGCTCAGTAATCAGGGTGCTGGGTGCTCAGTACTCGTTGTGCTGGGTGCTCAGTGCTCAGGGTGCTGGGTGCTCAGTACTCAGGGTGCTCGGTGCTCAGTGCTCGGGGTGCTGGGTGCTCAGTACTCAGGGTGCTCGGTGCTCAGTACTGAGGGTGCTCGGTGCTCAGTACTCAGGGTGCTCAGGCTCAGTGCTCGGGGTGCTGGGTGCTCAGTGCTCGGGGTGCTGGGTGCTCAGTGCCCGGGGTGCTGGGTGCTCAGTGCTCGGGGTGCTGGGTGCTCAGTGCTCAGAGTGCTGGGTGCTCAGTACTCAGGGTGCTCGGTGCTCAGTACTCAGGGTGCTGGGTGCTCAGTGCTCAGGGTGCTCAGTGCTCAGTACTCAGCGTGATTGGTGCTCAGTGCTCAGGGTGCTCCGTGCTCAGTACTCAGGGTGCTCAGTGCTCAGTGCTCTGGGGGCTGGGTGCTCAGTGCTCGGGGTGCTGGGTGCTCAGTGCTCAGGGTGCTGGGTGCTCAGTACTCAGGGTGCTCAGTGCTCAGGGTGCTGGGTGCTCAGTGCTCGGCGTGCTGGGTACTCAGTGCTCAGTAAACAGGGTGCTGGGTTCTCAGTGCTCGGGGTGATGGGTGCTCAGTGCTCAGTACTCAGGGTGCTGTGTGCTCAGTGCTCGGGGTGCTGGATACTCAGTACTCAGGGTGCTGGGTGCTCAGTGCTCAGGGTGCTCGCTGCTCAGTACTCAGGGTGCTGGGTGCTCAGTGCTCAGGGTGCTGGGTGCTCAGTACTCAAGGTGCTGGTGCCTCAGTGCTCAGGGTGCTGGGTGCTCAGTGCTCGGGGTGCTCAGTACTCAGGGTGCTCTGTGTTCAGTGCTCAGGGTACTGGGTGCTCAGTACTCAGGGTGCTTGGTGCTTAGTACTCAGGGTGCTGGGTGCTCAGTACTCCGGGTGCTGGGTGCTCAGAACTCGGGGTGCTCGGTGCTCAGTGCTCAGGGTGCTGGGTGCTCAGTACTCAGGGTGCTCATTGCTCAGGGTGCTGGGTGCTCAGTACTCAGGGTGCTGGGTGCTCAGTACTCAGGGTGCTGTGTGCTCAGTACTGAGGGTGCTCAGTGCTCAGTGCTCAGGGTGCTGGGTGCTCACTGCTCGGGGTGCTGGGTTCTCAGTGCTCAGGGTGCTGGGTGCTCAGTGCTCAGGGTGCTCGGTGCTCTGTGCTCAGGGTGCTGGGTGCTCAGTACTCAGGGTGCTCAGTGCTCAGGGTGCTGGGTGCTCAGTGCCCGGGGTGCTGGGTGCTCAGTCCTCAGGGTGCTGGGTGCTCAGTGCTCAGGGTTCTCAGTGCTCAGTGCTCGGGGTGCTGGGTGCTCAGTTCTCGGGGTGCTCGGTGCTCAGTACTCGAGGTGCCGGGTGCTCAGTGCTCAGGGTGCTGGGTGCTCAGTGCTCGGGGTGCTGGGTGCTCAGTGCTCAGGGTGCTGGGTGCTCAGTGATCGCCGTGCTCGGTGCTCAGTACTCAGGGTGCTGGGTGCTCAGTGCTCAGGGTGCTGGGTGCTCAGTACTCAGGGTGCTGGGTGCTCAGTACTCAGGGTGCTAAGAGCTCAGGGTGCTCAATGCTCGGGGTGCTGGATGCTCAGGTCTCAGTGCACAGGGTGCAGGGTGCTCAGTCCTCGGGGTGCTGTGTGCTCAGTTCTCTGGGTGCTCAGTGCTCAGTACTCAGGGTGCTGGGTGCTCAGTACTCAGGGTGCTGGGTGCTCAGTATTCAGGGAGCTCAGTGCTCGGGGTGCAGGGTGCTCAGTACTCAGGGTGCTGGGTGCTCAGTACTCAGGGTGCTCAGTACTCAGGGTGCTGGGTGCTCAGTGCTCGGGGTGCTGGGTGCTCAGTACTCAGGGTGCTGGGTGCTCTGTGCTCAGGGTGCTGGGTGCTCAGTGCTCGGGGTGCTCGGTGCTCATTCTCGGGGTGCTGGGTGCTCAGTACTCAGGGTGCTGGGTGCTCAGTGCTCGGGGTGCTCGGTGCTCAGTACACAGGGTGCTGGGTGCTCAGTGCTCGGGGTGCTGGGTGCTCAGTACTCAGGGTGCTGGGTGCTCAGGGCTCAGTACTCAGTGTGCTGGGTACTCAGTGCTCAGAGTGTTGGGTGCTCAGTACTCAGGGTGCTGGGTGCTCAGTGCTCAGTGCTCAGGGTGCTCAGTGCTCAGGGTGCTGGATGCTCAGGGTGCTGGGTGCTCAGTGCTCGGGGTGCTGGGTGCTCAGTGCTCAGGGTGCTGGGTGCTCAGTGCTCAGTGCTCAGGGTGCTGGGTGTTCAGTACTCAGGGTGCTGGGTGCTCAGTACTCAGGGTGCTGGGTGCTCAGTGCTCAGGGTGCTGGGTGCTCAGTGCTCAGGGTGCTGGGTGCTCAGTGCTCAGGGTGCTGGGTGCTCAGTACTCAGGGTGCTCGGTGCTCAGTGCTCAGGGTGCTGGGTGCTCAGTGCTCGGGGTGCTGGGTGTTCAGGACTCAGGGTGCTGGGTGCTCAGTACTCAGGGTGCTGGGTGCTCAGTGCTCAGGGTGCTGGGTGCTCAGTACTCAGGGTGCTGGGTGCTCAGTACTCAGGGTGCTGGGTGCTCAGTACTCATGGTGCTCGGTGCTCAGTGCTCAGGGTGCTGGGTGCACAGTGCTCGGGGTGCTGGGTGCTCAGTACTCGGGGTGCTGGGTGCTCAGTACTCAGGGTGCTGGGTGCTCAGTGCTCAGGGTGCTGGGTGCACAGTGCTCGGGGTGCTGGGTGCTCAGTGCTCGGGGTGCTGGGTGCTCAGTGCTCAGAGTGCTGGGTGCTCAGTACTCAGGGTGCTCGGGGCTCAGTACTCAGGGTGCTGGGTGCTCAGTGTTCAGGGTGCTCAGTGCTCAGTACTCAGCGTGCTGGGTGCTCAGTGCTCAGGGTGCTCCGTGCTCAGTACTCAGGGTGCTCAGTGCTCAGTGCTCTGGGGGCTGGGTGCTCAGTGCTCGGGGTGCTAGGTGCTCAGTGCTCAGGGTGCTGGGTGCTCAGTACTCAGGGTGCTCAGTGCTCAGGGTGCTGGGTGCTCAGTGCTCGGCGTGCTGGGTACTCAGTGCTCAGTAAACAGGGTGCTGGGTTCTCAGTGCTCGGGGTGATGGGTGCTCAGTGCTCAGTACTCAGGGTGCTGGGTGCTCAGTGCTCGGTGTGCTGGATACTCAGTACTCAGGGTGCTGGGTGCTCAGTGCTCGGGGTGCTGGATACTCAGTACTCAGGGTGCTGGGTGCTCAGTGCTCAGGGTGCTCGGTGCTCAGTACTCAGGGTGCTGGGTGCTCAGTGCTCAGGGTGCTGGGTGCTCAGTACTCAAGGTGCTGGTGCCTCAGTGCTCAGGGTGCTGGGTGCTCAGTGCTCGGGGTGCTCAGTACTCAGGGTGCTCTGTGTTCAGTGCTCAGGGTACTGGGTGCTCAGTACTCAGGGTGCTTGGTGCTTAGTACTCAGGGTGCTGGGTGCTCAGTACTCCGGGTGCTGGGTGCTCAGAACTCGGGGTGCTCGGTGCTCAGTGCTCAGGGTGCTGGGTGCTCAGTACTCAGGGTGCTCATTGCTCAGGGTGCTGGGTGCTCAGTACTCAGGGTGCTGGGTGCTCAGTACTCAGGGTGCTGTGTGCTCAGTACTGAGGGTGCTCAGTGCTCAGTGCTCAGGGTGCTGGGTGCTCACTGCTCGGGGTGCTGGGTTCTCAGTGCTCAGGGTGCTGGGTGCTCAGTGCTCAGGGTGCTCGGTGCTCTGTGCTCAGGGTGCTGGGTGCTCAGTACTCAGGGTGCTCAGTGCTCAGGGTGCTGGGTGCTCAGTGCCCGGGGTGCTGGGTGCTCAGTCCTCAGGGTGCTGGGTGCTCAGTGCTCAGGGTTCTCAGTGCTCAGTGCTCGGGGTGCTGTGTGCTCAGTTCTCGGGGTGCTCGGTGCTCAGTACTCGAGGTGCTGGGTGCTCAGTGCTCAGGGTGCTGGGTGCTCAGTGCTCGGGGTGCTGGGTGCTCAGTGCTCAGGGTGCTGGGTGCTCAGTGATCGCCGTGCTCGGTGCTCAGTACTCAGGGTGCTGGGTGCTCAGTGCTCAGGGTGCTGGGTGCTCAGTACTCAGGGTGCTGGGTGCTCAGTACTCAGGGTGCTAAGAGCTCAGGGTGCTCAATGCTCGGGGTGCTGGATGCTCAGTTCTCAGTGCACAGGGTGCAGGGTGCTCAGTCCTCGGGGTGCTGTGTGCTCAGTTCTCTGGGTGCTCAGTGCTCAGTACTCAGGGTGCTGGGTGCTCAGTACTCAGGGTGCTGGGTGCTCAGTATTCAGGGAGCTCAGTGCTCGGGGTGCAGGGTGCTCAGTACTCAGGGTGCTGGGTGCTCAGTACTCAGGGTGCTCAGTACTCAGGGTGCTGGGTGCTCAGTGCTCGGGGTGCTGGGTGCTCAGTACTCAGGGTGCTGGGTGCTCTGTGCTCAGGGTGCTGGTTGCTCAGTGCTCGGGGTGCTCGGTGCTCATTCTCGGGGTGCTGGGTGCTCAGTACTCAGGGTGCTGGGTGCTCAGTGCTCGGGGTGCTCGGTGCTCAGTACACAGGGTGCTGGGTGCTCAGTGCTCGGGGTGCTGGGTGCTCAGTACTCAGGGTGCTGGGTGCTCAGGGCTCAGTACTCAGTGTGCTGGGTACTCAGTGCTCAGAGTGTTGGGTGCTCAGTACTCAGGGTGCTGGGTGCTCAGTGCTCAGTGCTCAGGGTGCTCAGTGCTCAGGGTGCTGGATGCTCAGGGTGCTGGGTGCTCAGTGCTCGGGGTGCTGGGTGCTCAGTGCTCAGGGTGCTGGGTGCTCAGTGCTCAGTGCTAAGGGTGCTGGGTGTTCAGTACTCAGGGTGCTGGGTGCTCAGTACTCAGGGTGCTGGGTGCTCAGTGCTCAGGGTGCTGGGTGCTCAGTGCTCAGGGTGCTGGGTGCTCAGTGCTCAGGGTGCTGGGTGCTCAGTACTCAGGGTGCTCGGTGCTCAGTGCTCAGGGTGCTGGGTGCTCAGTGCTCGGGGTGCTGGGTGTTCAGGACTCAGGGTGCTGGGTGCTCAGTACTCAGGGTGCTGGGTGCTCAGTGCTCAGGGTGCTGGGTGCTCCGTACTCAGGGTGCTGGGTGCTCAGTACTCAGGGTGCTGGGTGCTCAGTACTCATGGTGCTCGGTGCTCAGTGCTCAGGGTGCTGGGTGCACAGTGCTCGGGGTGCTGGGTGCTCAGTACTCGGGGTGCTGGGTGCTCAGTACTCAGGGTGCTGGGTGCTCAGTGCTCAGGGTGCTGGGTGCACAGTGCTCGGGGTGCTGGGTGCTCAGTGCTCGGGGTGCTGGGTGCTCAGTGCTCAGAGTGCTGGGTGCTCAGTACTCAGGGTGCTCGGGGCTCAGTACTCAGGGTGCTGGGTGCTCAGTGTTCAGGGTGCTCAGTGCTCAGTACTCAGCGTGCTGGGTGCTCAGTGCTCAGGGTGCTCCGTGCTCAGTACTCAGGGTGCTCAGTGCTCAGTGCTCTGGGGGCTGGGTGCTCAGTGCTCGGGGTGCTAGGTGCTCAGTGCTCAGGGTGCTGGGTGCTCAGTACTCAGGGTGCTCAGTGCTCAGGGTGCTGGGTGCTCAGTGCTCGGCGTGCTGGGTACTCAGTGCTCAGTAAACAGGGTGCTGGGTTCTCAGTGCTCGGGGTGATGGGTGCTCAGTGCTCAGTACTCAGGGTGCTGGGTGCTCAGTGCTCGGTGTGCTGGATACTCAGGACTCAGGGTGCTGGGTGCTCAGTGCTCAGGGTGCTGGGTGCTCAGTACTCAGGGTGCTGGGTGCTCAGTGCTCAGGGTGCTGGGTGCTCAGTACTCAGGGTGCTGGGTCCTCAGTGCTCAGGGTGCTGGGTGCTCAGTGCTCGGGGTGCTCAGTACTCAGGGTGCTGTGTGTTCAGTGCTCAGGGTACTGGGTGCTCAGTACTCAGGGTGCTTGGTGCTTAGTACTCAGGGTGCTGGGTGCTCAGTACTCCGGGTGCTGGGTGCTCAGAACTCGGGGTGCTCGGTGCTCAGTGCTCAGGGTGCTGGGTGCTCAGTACTCAGGGTGCTCATTGCTCAGGGTGCTGGGTGCTCAGTACTTAGGGTGCTGGGTGCTCAGTACTCAGGGTGCTGTGTGCTCAGTACTGAGGGTGCTCAGTGCTCAGTGCTCAGGGTGCTGGGTGCTCACTGCTCGGGGTGCTGGGTGCTCAGTGCTCAGGGTGCTGGGTGCATAGTGCTCAGGGTGCTCGGTGCTCAGTGCTCAGGGTGCTGGTTGCTCAGTACTCAGGGTGCTCAGTGGTCAGGGTGCTGGGTGCTCAGTGCCCGGGGTGCTGGGTGCTCAGTCCTCAGGGTGCTGGGTGCTCAGTGCTCAGGGTTCTCAGTGCTCAGTGCTCGGGGTGCTGGGTGCTCAGTTCTCGGGGTGCTCGGTGCTCAGTACTCGAGGTGCTGGGTGCTCAGTGCTCAGGGTGCTGGGTGCTCAGTGCTCGGGGTGCTGGGTGCTCAGTGCTCAGGGTGCTGGGTGCTCAGTGATCGCCGTGCTCGGTGCTCAGTACTCAGGGTGCTGGGTGCTCAGTGCTCAGGGTGCTGGGTGCTCAGTACTCAATGTGCTGGGAGCTCAGTACTCAGGGTGCTAAGAGCTCAGGGTGCTCAATGCTCGGGGTGCTGGATGGTCAGTGCTCAGTCCACAGGGTGCAGGGTGCTCAATCCTCGGGGTGCTGGGTGCTCAGTTCTCTGGGTGCTCAGTGCTCAGTACTCAGGGTGCTGGGTGCTCAGTACTCAGGGTGCTGGGTGCTCAGTATTCAGGGAGCTCAGTGCTCGGGGTGCAGGGAGCTCAGTACTCAGGGTGCTGGGTGCTCAGTACTCAGGGTGCTCAGTACTCAGGGTGCTGGGTGCTCAGTGCTCGGGGTGCTGGGTGCTCAGTACTCAGGGTGCTGGGTGCTCAGTGCTCAGGGTGCTGGGTGCTCAGTGCTCGGGGTGCTCGGTGCTCATTCTCGGGGTGCTGGGTGCTCAGTACTCAGGGTGCTGGGTGCTCACTGCTCGGGGTGCTCGGTGCTCAGTACACAGGGTGCTGAGTGCTCAGTGATCGTGATGCTGGGTGCTCAGTACTCAGGGTGCTGGGTGCTCAGGGCTCAGTACTCAGTGTGCTGGGTGCTCAGTGCTCAGAGTGTTGGGTGCTCAGTACTCAGGTTGCTGGGTGCTCAGTGCTCAGTGCTCAGGGTGCTCAGTGCTCAGGGTGCTGGATGATCAGGGTGCTGGGTGCTCAGTTTTCGGGGTGCTGGGTGCTCAGTGCTCAGGGTGCTGGGTGCTCAGTGCTCAGTGCTCAGGGTGCTGGGTGTTCAGTACTCAGGGTGCTGGGTGCTCAGTGCTCAGGGTGCTGGGTGCTCAGTGCTCAGGGTGCTGGGTGCTCAGTGCTCATGGTGCTCGGTGCTCAGTGCTCAGGGTGCTGGGTGCACAGTGCTCGGGGTGCTGGGTGCTCAGTACTCGGGGTGCTGGGTGCTCAGTACTCAGGGTGCTCAGTGCTCAGGGTGCTGCGTGCTCAGTGCTCGGGGTGCTGGGTACTCAGAGCTCAGTAAACAGGGTGCTGGGTGCTCAGTGCTCGGGGTGCTGGGTGCTCAGAGCTCAGTACTCAGGGTGCTGGGTGCTCAGTGCTCGGGGTGCTGGATGCTCAGTACTCAGGGTGCTGGGTGCTCAGTGCTCAGGGTGCTATGTGCTCAGTACTCAGGGTGCTGGGTACTCAGTGCTCAGGGTGCTGGGTGCTCAGTACTCAGGGTGCTGGGTCCTCAGTGCTCAGGGTGCTGGGTGCTCAGTGCTCTGGGTGCTCAGTACTCAGGGTGCTGTCTGTTCAGTGCTCAGGGTACTGGGTGCTCAGTACTCAGGGTGCTTGGTGCTTAGTACTCAGGGTGCTGGGTGCTCAGTACTCCGGGTGCTGGTTGCTCAGAACTCGGGGTGCTCGGTGCTCAGTGCTCAGGGTGCTGGGTGCTCAGTACTCAGGGTGCTCATTGCTCAGGGTGCTGGGTGCTCAGTACTCAGGGTGCTGGGTACTCAGTACTCAGGGTGCTGTGTGCTCAGTACTCAGGGTGCTCAGTGCTCAGTGCTCAGGGTGCTGGGTGCTCACTGCTCGGGGTGCTGGGTGCTCAGTACTCAGGGTGCTCATTGCTCAGGGTGCTGTGTGCTCAGTACTCAGTGTGCTCAGTGCTCAGTGCTCTTGGTGCTGGGTGCTCAATTCTCGGGGTGCTCGGTGCTCAGTACTCGGGGTGCTGGGTGCTCAGTGCTCAGGGTGCTGGGTGCTCAGTGCTCGGGGTGCTGCTTGCTCAGTGCTCAGGGTGCTGGGTGCTCAGTGCTCGGGGTGCTCGGTGCTCAGTACTCAGGGTGCTGGGTGCTCAGTGCTCAGGGTGCTGTGTGCTCAGTACTCAGGGTGCTGGGTGCTCAGTACTCAGGGTGCTAAGAGATCAGGGTGCTCAATGCTCAGGGTGCTGGATGCTCAGTGCTTAGTACACAGGGTGCAGGGTGCTCAGTCCTCGGCGTGCTGGGTGCTCAGTTCTCTAGGTGCTCAGTGCTCAGTACTCAGGGTGCTGGGTGCTCCGTACTCAGGGTCCTGGGTGCTCAGTACTCAGGGAGCTCAGTGCTCGGGGTGCAGGGTGCTCAGTACTCAGGGTGCTGGGTGCTCAGTGCTCGGGGTGCTGGGTGCTCAGTACTCAGAGTGCTCGGTGCTCAGTACTCAGGGTGCTGGGTGCTCATTGCTCGGGGTGCTGGGTGCTCAGTGCTCAGTACTCAGGGTGCTGGGTCCTCAGTGCTCAGGGTGCTGGGTGCTCAGTGCTCGGGGTGCTGGGTGCTCAGTACTCAGAGTGCTGGGTGCTCAGTACTCAGGGTGCTGGGTGCTCAGTGCTCAGGGTGCTGGGTGCACAGTGCTCGGGGTGCTGGGTGCTCAGTGCTCGGGGTGCTGGGTGCTCAGTGCTCAGAGTGCTGGGTGCTCAGTACTCAGGTTGCTCGGGGCTCAGTACTCAGGGTGCTGGGTGCTCAGTGTTCAGGGTGCTCAGTGCTCAGTACTCAGCGTGCTGGGTGCTCAGTGCTCAGGGTGCTCCGTGCTCAGTACTCAGGGTGCTCAGTGCTCAGTGCTCTGGGGGCTGGGTGCTCAGTGCTCGGGGTGCTAGGTGCTCAGTGCTCAGGGTGCTGGGTGCTCAGTACTCAGGGTGCTCAGTGCTCAGGGTGCTGGGTGCTCAGTGCTTGGCGTGCTGGGTACTCAGTGCTCAGTAAACAGGGTGCTGGGTTCTCAGTGCTCGGGGTGATGGGTGCTCAGTGCTCAGTACTCAGGGTGCTGGGTGCTCAGTGCTCGGTGTGCTGGATACTCAGGACTCAGGGTGCTGGGTGCTCAGTGCTCAGGGTGCTGGGTGCTCAGTACTCAGGGTGCTGGGTGCTCAGTGCTCAGGGTGCTGGGTGCTCAGTACTCAGGGTGCTGGGTCCTCAGTGCTCAGGGTGCTGGGTGCTCAGTGCTCGGGGTGCTCAGTACTCAGGGTGCTGTGTGTTCAGTGCTCAGGGTACTGGGTGCTCAGTACTCAGGGTGCTTGGTGCTTAGTACTCAGGGTGCTGGGTGCTCAGTACTCCGGGTGCTGGGTGCTCAGAACTCGGGGTGCTCGGTGCTCAGTGCTCAGGGTGCTGGGTGCTCAGTACTCAGGGTGCTCATTGCTCAGGGTGCTGGGTGCTCAGTACTTAGGGTGCTGGGTGCTCAGTACTCAGGGTGCTGTGTGCTCAGTACTGAGGGTGCTCAGTGCTCAGTGCTCAGGGTGCTGGGTGCTCACTGCTCGGGGTGCTGGGTGCTCAGTGCTCAGGGTGCTGGGTGCATAGTGCTCAGGGTGCTCGGTGCTCAGTGCTCAGGGTGCTGGTTGCTCAGTACTCAGGGTGCTCAGTGGTCAGGGTGCTGGGTGCTCAGTGCCCGGGGTGCTGGGTGCTCAGTCCTCAGGGTGCTGGGTGCTCAGTGCTCAGGGTTCTCAGTGCTCAGTGCTCGGGGTGCTGGGTGCTCAGTTCTCGGGGTGCTCGGTGCTCAGTACTCGAGGTGCTGGGTGCTCAGTGCTCAGGGTGCTGGGTGCTCAGTGCTCGGGGTGCTGGGTGCTCAGTGCTCAGGGTGCTGGGTGCTCAGTGATCGCCGTGCTCGGTGCTCAGTACTCAGGGTGCTGGGTGCTCAGTGCTCAGGGTGCTGGGTGCTCAGTACTCAATGTGCTGGGAGCTCAGTACTCAGGGTGCTAAGAGCTCAGGGTGCTCAATGCTCGGGGTGCTGGATGCTCAGTGCTCAGTCCACAGGGTGCAGGGTGCTCAATCCTCGGGGTGCTGGGTGCTCAGTTCTCTGGGTGCTCAGTGCTCAGTACTCAGGGTGCTGGGTGCTCAGTACTCAGGGTGCTGGGTGCTCAGTATTCAGGGAGCTCAGTGCTCGGGGTGCAGGGAGCTCAGTACTCAGGGTGCTGGGTGCTCAGTACTCAGGGTGCTCAGTACTCAGGGTGCTGGGTGCTCAGTGCTCGGGGTGCTGGGTGCTCAGTACTCAGGGTGCTGGGTGCTCAGTGCTCAGGGTGCTGGGTGCTCAGTGCTCGGGGTGCTCGGTGCTCATTCTCGGGGTGCTGGGTGCTCAGTACTCAGGGTGCTGGGTGCTCACTGCTCGGGGTGCTCGGTGCTCAGTACACAGGGTGCTGAGTGCTCAGTGCTCGTGATGCTGGGTGCTCAGTACTCAGGGTGCTGGGTGCTCAGGGCTCAGTACTCAGTGTGCTGGGTGCTCAGTGCTCAGAGTGTTGGGTGCTCAGTACTCAGGTTGCTGGGTGCTCAGTGCTCAGTGCTCAGGGTGCTCAGTGCTCAGGGTGCTGGATGATCAGGGTGCTGGGTGCTCAGTTTTCGGGGTGCTGGGTGCTCAGTGCTCAGGGTGCTGGGTGCTCAGTGCTCAGTGCTCAGGGTGCTGGGTGTTCAGTACTCAGGGTGCTGGGTGCTCAGTACTCAGGGTGCTGGGTGCTCAGTGCTCAGGGTGCTGGGTGCTCAGTGCTCAGGGTGCTGGGTGCTCAGTGATCAGGGTGCTGGGTGCTCAGTACTCAGGGTGCTCGGTGGTCAGTGCTCAGGGTGCTGGGTGCTCAGTGCTCGGGGTGCTGGGTGTTCAGGACTCAGGGTGCTGGGTGCTCAGTACTCAGGGTGCTGGGTGCTCAGTGCTCAGGGTGCTGGGTGCTCAGTGCTCAGGGTGCTGGGTGCTCAGTACTCAGGGTGCTGGGTGCTCAGTACTCATGGTGCTCGGTGCTCAGTGCTCAGGGTGCTGGGTGCACAGTGCTCGGGGTGCTGGGTGCTCAGTACTCGGGGTGCTGGGTGCTCAGTACTCAGGGTGCTGGGTGCTCAGTGCTCAGGGTGCTGGGTGCTCAGTGCTCGGGGTGCTGGGTGCTCAGTACTGGGGGGGCTGGGTGCTCAGTGCTCAGGGTGCTGGGTCTCAGTGCTCGGGGTACTGGGTACTCAGTGCTCAGTACACAGGGTGCTGGGTGCTCAGTGCTCAGGGTGCTGGGTGCTCAGTGCTCAATAAACAGGGTGCTGGGTGTTCAGTGCTCGGGGTGCTGGGTGCTCAGTACTCCGGGTACTCGGTGCTCAGTACTTAGGGTGCTGGGTGCTCAGTGCTCAGGGTGCTGGGTGCTCAGTACTCAGGGTGCTGGGTGCTTAGTACTCGGGCTACTGGGTGCTCAGTACTCAGTGAGCTGGGTGCTCAGTACTCAGGGTGCTCAGTGCTCAGTACTCAGCGTGCTGGGTGCTCAGTGCTCAGGGTGCTCCGTGCTCAGTACTCAGGGTGCTCAGTGCTCAGTGCTCTGGGTGCTGGTTGCTCAGTGCTCGGGGTGCTGGGTGATCAGTGCTCAGGGTGCTGGGTGCTCAGTACTCAGGGTGCTCAGTGCTCAGGGTGCTGCGTGCTCAGTGCTCGGGGTGCTGGGTACTCAGAGCTCAGTAAACAGGGTGCTGGGTGCTCAGTGCTCGGGGTGCTGTGTGCTCAGTGCTCAGTACTCAGGGTGCTGGGTGCTCAGTGCTCGGGGTGCTGGATGCTCAGTACTCAGGGTGCCTGGTGCTCAGTACTCAGGGTGCTGGGTGCTCAGTGCTCAGGGAGCTGGGTGCTCAGTGCTCAGGGTGCTGGGGGCTCAGTACTCAGGGTGCTGGGGGCTCAGTACTCATGGTGCTCGGTGCTCAGTGCTCAGGGTGCTGGGTGCACAGTGCTCGGGGTGCTGGGTGCTCAGTACTCGGGGTGCTGGGTGCTCAGTACTCAGGGTGCTCAGTGCTCAGGGTGCTGCGTGCTCAGTGCTCGGGGTGCTGGGTACTCAGAGCTCAGTAAACAGGGTGCTGGGTGCTCAGTGCTCGGGGTGCTGGGTGCTCAGTGCTCAGTACTCAGGGTGCTGGGTTCTCAGTGCTCGATGTGCTGGATGCTCAGTACTCAGGGTGCTGGGTGCTCAGTGCTCAGGGTGCTGTGTGCTCAGTACTCAGGGTGCTGGGTACTCAGTGCTCAGGGTGCTGGGTGCTCAGTACTCAGGGTGCTGGGTCCTCAGTGCTCAGGGTGCTGGGTGCTCAGTGCTCTGGGTGCTCAGTACTCAGGGTGCTGTCTGTTCAGTGCTCAGGGTACTGGGTGCTCAGTACTCAGGGTGCTTGGTGCTTAGTACTCAGGGTGCTGGGTGCTCAGTACTCCGGGTGCTGGTTGCTCAGAACTCGGGGTGCTCGGTGCTCAGTGCTCAGGGTGCTGGGTGCTCAGTACTCAGGGTGCTCATTGCTCAGGGTGCTGGGTGCTCAGTACTCAGGGTGCTGGGTACTCAGTACTCAGGGTGCTGTGTGCTCAGTACTCAGGGTGCTCAGTGCTCAGTGCTCAGGGTGCTGGGTGCTCACTGCTCGGGGTGCTGGGTGCTCAGTACTCAGGGTGCTCATTGCTCAGGGTGCTGTGTGCTCAGTACTCAGTGTGCTCAGTGCTCAGTGCTCTTGGTGCTGGGTGCTCAATTCTCGGGGTGCTCGGTGCTCAGTACTCGGGGTGCTGGGTGCTCAGTGCTCAGGGTGCTGGGTGCTCAGTGCTCGGGGTGCTGCTTGCTCAGTGCTCAGGGTGCTGGGTGCTCAGTGCTCGGGGTGCTCGGTGCTCAGTACTCAGGGTGCTGGGTGCTCAGTGCTCAGGGTGCTGTGTGCTCAGTACTCAGGGTGCTGGGTGCTCAGTACTCAGGGTGCTAAGAGCTCAGGGTGCTCAATGCTCAGGGTGCTGGATGCTCAGTGCTTAGTACACAGGGTGCAGGGTGCTCAGTCCTCGGCGTGCTGGGTGCTCAGTTCTCTGGGTGCTCAGTGCTCAGTACTAAGGGTGCTGGGTGCTCCGTACTCAGGGTCCTGGGTGCTCAGTACTCAGGGAGCTCAGTGCTCGGGGTGCAGGGTGCTCAGTACTCAGGGTGCTGGGTGCTCAGTGCTCGGGGTGCTGGGTGCTCAGTACTCAGAGTGCTCGGTGCTCAGTACTCAGGGTGCTGGGTGCTCAGTGCTCGGGGTGCTGGGTGCTCAGTGCTCAGTACTCAGGGTGCTGGGTCCTCAGTGCTCAGGGTGCTGGGTGCTCATTGCTCGGTGTGCTATGTGCTCAGTACTCAGAGTGCTGGGTGCTCAGTACTCAGGGTCCTGGGTGTTCAGTGCTCGGGGTGCTGGGTGCTCAGTGCTCGGGGTGCTGGGTGCTCAGTGCTCGGGGTGCTCGGTGCTCAGTACTCAGGGTGCTGGGTGCTCAGTGCTCTGGGTGCTGGGTGCTCAGTGATCGGGGTGCTGGGTGCTCAGTGCTTGGTGTGCTCGGTGCTCAGTACTCAGGGTACTGGGTGCTCAGTAGTCAGGGTGCTGGGTGCTCACTACTCAGTACTCAGTGTGCTGGGTGCTCAGTGCTCAGAGTGTTGGTTGCTCAGTACTCAGGGTGCTGGGTGCTCAGTGCTCAGTGCTCAGGGTGCTCAGTGCTCAGGGTGCTGGATGCTCAGGGTGCTGGGTGCTCAGTGCTCGGGGTGCTGGGTGCTCAGTGCTCAGGGTGCTGGGTGCTCAGTGCTCAGTGCTCAGGGTGCTGGGTGCTCAGTGCTCAGTGCTCAGGGTGCTGGGTGTTCAGTACTCAGGGTGCTGGGTGCTCAGTACTCAGGGTGCTGGGTGCTCAGTGCTCAGGGTGCTGGGTGCTCAGTGCTCAGGGTGCTGGGTGCTTAGTGCTCAGGGTGCTGGGTGCTCAGTACTCAGGGTGCTCGGTGCTCAGTGCTCAGGGTGCTGGGTGCTCAGTGCTCGGGGTGCTGGGTGTTCAGTACTCAGGGTGCTGGGTGCTCAGTATTCAGGGTGCTGGGTCCTCAGTGCTCAGGGTGCTGGGTGCTCAGTGCTCAGGGTGCTGGGTGCTCAGTACTCAGGGTGCTGGGTGCTCAGTACTCAGGGTGCTCGGTGCTCAGTGCTCAGGTTGCTGGGTGCACAGTACTCGGTGTGCTGGGTGCTCAGTACTCGGGGTGCTGGGTGCTCAGTACTCAGGGTGCTGGGTGCTCAGTGCTCAGTGTGCTGGGTGCTCAGTGCTCGTTGTGCTGGGTGCTCAGTACTCGGGGTGCTGGGTGCTCAGTGCTCAGGGTGCTGGATCTCAGTGCTCGGGGTACTGGGTACTCAGTGCTCAGTACACAGGGTGCTGGGTGCTCAGTGCTCGGGGTGCTGGGTGCTCAGTGCACAGTAATCAGGGTGCTGGGTGTTCAGTGCTCGGGGTGCTGGTTGCTCAGTACTCAGGGTACTCGGTGCTCAGTACTTAGGGTGCTGGGTGATCAGTGCTCAGGGTGCTTTGTGCTCAGTACTCATTGTGCTGGGTGCTCAGTACTCAGGGTGCTGGGTGCTCAGTACTCAGGGTGCTGGGTGCTCAGTACTCGGGGTGCTGTGTGCTCAGTACTCAGGGAGCTGGGTGCTCAGTACTCAGGGTGCTGGGTGCTCAGTACTCGGGTGCTGGGTGCTCAGTTCTCAGGGTGCTGGGTGCTCAGTGCTCGGGGTGCTGGGTGCTCAGTGCTCAGTACTCAGGGTGCTGGGTGCTCAGTGCTTGGGGTGCTGGGTGCTCAGTGCTCAGGGTGCTGGGTGCTCAGTGCTCAGGGTGCTGGCTGCTCAGTGCTCGGGGTGCTGTGTGCTCAGTACTCAGAGTGCTGGGTGCTCAGTACTCAGGGTGCTGGGTGTTCAGTGCTCGGGGTGCTGGGTGCTCAGTGCTCGGGGTGCTGGGTGCTCAGTGCTCGGGGTGCTCGGTGCTCAGTACTCAGGGTGCTGGGTGCTCAGTGCTCGGGGTGCTCAGTACTCAGGGTGCTGTGTGTTCAGTGCTCAGGGTGCTGGGTGCTCAGTACTCAGGGTGCTCGGTGCATAGTACTCAGGGTGCTGGGTGCTCAGTACTCCGGGTGCTGGGTGGTCAGTGCTCGGGGTGCTCGGTGCTCAGTTCTCAACGTGCTGGGTGCTCAGTACTCAGGGTGATCATTGTTCAGGGTGCTGGGTGCTCAGTGCTCAGGGTGCTGGGTGCTCAGTGCTCAGGGTGCTGGGTGCTCAGTACTCAGGGTGCAGGGTGCTCAGTGCTCAGGGTGCTCAGTGCTCAGTACTCAGGGTGCTCGGTGCTCAGTGCTCAGGTTGCTCAGTGCACAGGGTGCTCAGTGCTCAGTACTCAGGGTGCTCAGTGCTCAGTTCTCTGGGTGTTCAGTGCTCAGTACTCAGACTGATGGGTGCTCAGTACTCAGGGTGCTGGGTGCTCAGTACTCAGGGAGCTCAGTGCTCGAGGTGCAGGGTGCTCAGTACTCAGGGTGCTGGGTACTCAGTACTCAGGGTGCTCAGTACTCAGGGTGCTGGGTGCTCAGTGCTCGGGGTGCTGGGTGCTCAGTACTCAGGGTGCTGGGTGCTCAGTGCTCAGGGTGCTGGTTGCTCAGTGCTCGGGGTGCTGGGTGCTCATTCTCAAGGTGCTGGGTGCTCAGTACTCAGGGTGCTGGGTGCTCAGTGCTCGGTGTGCTCGGTGCTCAGTACACAGGGTGCTGGGTGCTCAGTGCTCGGGGTACTGGGTGCTCAGTACTCAGGGTGCTGGGTGCTCAGTGCTCAGTACTCAGTGTGCTGGGTGCTCAGTGCTCAGAGTGTTGGGTGCTCAGTACTCAGGGTGCTGGGTGCTCAGTGCTCAGTGCTCAGGGTGCTCAGTGCTCAGGGTGCTGGATGCTCAGGGTGCTGGGAGCTCAGTGCTCGGGGTGCTGGGTGCTCAGTGCTCAGGGTGCTGGGTGCTCAGTGCTCAGTGCTCAGGGTGCTGGGTGCTCAGTGCTCAGTGCTCAGGGTGCTGGGTGTTCAGTACTCAGGGTGCTGGGTGCTCAGTACTCAGGGTGCTGGGTGCTCAGTGCTCAGGGTGCTGGGAGCTCAGTGCTCAGGGTGCTCGGTGCTCAGTGCTCAGGGTGCTGGGTACTCAGTGCTCGGGGTGCAGTGTGTTCAGTACTCAGGGTGCTGGGTGCTCAGTACTCAGGGTGCTGGGTGCTCAGTGCTCAGACTGCTGGGTGCTCAGTGCTCAGGGTGCTGGGTGCTCAGTACTCAGGGTGCTGGGTGCTCAGTACTCAGGGTGCTCGTTGCTCAGTGCTCAGGGTGCTGGGTGCACAGTGCTCGGGGTGCTGGGTGCTCAGTATTCGGGGTGCTGGGTGCTCAGTACTCAGGGTGCTGGGTGCTCAGTGCTCAGTGTGCTGGGTGCTCAGTGCTCGTTGTGCTGGGTGCTCAGTACTCGGGGTGCTGGGTCTCAGTGCTCGGGGTACTGGGTACTCAGTGCTCAGTACACAGGGTGCTGGGTGCTCAGTGCTCGGGGTACTGGGTACTCAGTGCTCAGTACTCAGGGTGCTGGGTGCTCAGTGCTCGGGGTGCTCGGTGCTCAGTTCTCAAGGTGCTGGGTGCTCAGTACTCAGGGTGATCATTGTTCAGGGTGCTGGATGCTCCTTACTCAGGGTGCTGGGTGCTCAGTACTCAGGTTGCTCAGTGCTCAGTACTAAGGGTGCTCAGTTCTCCGGGTGCTGGGTGCTCAGTACTCAGGTTGCTCGGTGCTCAGTACTCAGGGTGCTGTGTGCTCAGTGCTCAGGGTGCTGGGTGCTCAGTACTCAGGGTGCTGTGTGCTCAGTGCTCGGGGTGCTCGGTGCTCAGTACGCTGGGTGCTCGGTGCTCAGTACTCTGGGTGCTCAGTACTCAGGGTGCTGGGTGCTCAGTACTCAGGGTGCTCGGTGCTCAGTACTCATCGTGCTGGGTGCTCAGTGCTCAGGGTGCTGGGTGCTCAGTACTCAGGGTGCTCGGTGCTCAGTGCTCGGGGTGCTGGGTGCTCAGTACTCAGGGTGCTCGGTGCTCAGTACTCATCGTGCTGGGTGCTCAGTGCTCAGGGTGCTGGGTGCTCAGTACTCAGGGTGCTGGGTGCTCAGTACTCAGCGTGCTGGGTGCTCAGTGCTCAGGGTGCTGGGTGGTCAGTACTCAGGGTGCTGGGTGCTTAGTACTCAGGGTGCTCGGTCCTCAGTGCTCAGGGTGCTGGGTGCTCAGTACTCAGGGTGCAGGGTGCTCAGTGCTCAGGGTGCTCAGTGCTCAGTACTCAGGGTGCTCGGTGCTCAGTGCTCAGGGTGCTCAGTGCTCAGTACTCAGGGTGCTCAGTGCTCAGTGCCCTGGGTGCTGGGTGCTCAGTGCTCGGTTTGCTGGGTGCTCAGTGCTCAGGGTGCTGGGTGCTCAGTACTCAGGGTGCTCAGTGCTCAGGGTGCTGGATGCTCAGTGCTCGGGGTGCTGGGTACTCAGTGCTCAGTAAACAGGGTGCTGGGTGCTCAGTTCTCAGGGTGCTGGGTGCTCAGTGCTCAGTACACAGGGTGCTGGGTGCTCAGTGCTCGGGGTGCTGGATGCTCCGTACTCAGGGTGCTGGGTGCTCAGTGTTCAGGGTGCTGGGTGCTCAGTACTCAGGGTGCTGGGTGCTCAGTGCTCAGGGTGCTGGGTGCTCAGTACTCAGGGTGCTGGGTCCTCAGTGCTCAGGGTGCTGGGTGCTCAGTGCTCGGGGGGCTCTGTACTCAGGTTGCTGTGTGTTCAGTGCTCAGGGTACTGGGTGCTCAGTACTCAGGGTGCTTGGTGCTTAGTACTCAGGGTGGTGGGTGCTCAGTACTCCAGGTGCTGGGTGCTCAGAACTCGGGGTGCTCGGTGTTCAGTGCTCAGGGTGCTGGGTGCTCAGTACTCAGTGTGCTCATTGCTCAGGGTGCTGGGTGCTCAGTACTCAGGGTGCTGGGTGCTCAGTACTCAGGGTGCTGTGTGCTCAGTACTCAGGGTGCTCAGTGCTCAGTGCTCAGGGTGCTGGGTGCTCACTGCTCGGGGCGCTGTGTGCTCAGTGCTCAGGGTGCTTTGTGCTCAGTGCTCAGGGTGCTCGGTGCTCAGTGCTCAGGGTGCTGGGTGATCAGTACTCAGGGTGCTCAGTTCTCAGGGTGCTGGCTGCTCAGTGCCCGGGGTGCTGGGTGCTCAGTCCTCAGGGTGATGGGTGCTCAGTGCTCAGGGTGCTCGGTGCTCAGTGCTCAGGGTGCTGGGTGCTCAGTACTCCAGGTGCTGGGTGCTCAGAACTCGGGGTGCACGGTGTCCAGTGCTCAGGGTGCTGGGTGCTCAGTACTCAGTGTGCTCATTGCTCAGGGTGCTGGGTGCTCAGTACTCAGGGTGCTGGGTGCTCAGTACTCAGGGTGCTGTGTGCTCAGTGCTCAGGGTGCTGGGTGCTCAGTGCTCAGGGTGCTCGGTGCTCAGTGCTCAGGGTGCTGGGTGCTCAGTACTCAGGGTGCTCAGTTCTCAGGGTGCTGGGTCCTCAGTGCCCGGGGTGCTGGGTGCTCAGTCCTCAGGGTGATGGGTGCTCAGTGCTCAGGGTGCTCGGTGCTCAGTGCTCAGGGTGCTGGGTGCTCAGTACTCCAGGTGCTGGGTGCTCAGAACTCGGGGTGCTCGGTGTTCAGTGCACAGGGTGCTGGGTGCTCAGTACTCAGTGTGCTCATTGCTCAGGGTGCTGGGTGCTCAGTACTCAGGGTGCTGGGTGCTCAGTACTCAGGGTGCTGTGTGCTCAGTACTCAGGGTGCTCAGTGCTCAGTGCTCAGGGAGCTGGGTGCTCACTGCTCGGGGCGCTGTGTGCTCAGTGCTCAGGGTGCTGGGTGCTCAGTGCTCAGGGTGCTCGGTGCTCAGTGCTCAGGGTGCTGGGTGCTCAGTACTCAGGGTGCTCAGTTCTCAGGGTGCTGGGTGCTCAGTGCCCGGGGTGCTGGGTGCTCAGTCCTCAGGGTGATGGGTGCTCAGTGCTCAGGGTGCTCGGTGCTCAGTGCTCAGGGTGCTGGGTGCTCGGTGCTCGGGGTGCTGGGTGCTCAGTGCTCGGGGTGCTGGGTGCTCAGTGCTCGGGGGGCTGGGTGCTCAGCGCTCGGGGTGCTGGGTGCTCAGTGCTCGGGGTGCTGGGTGCTCAGTGCTCGGGGTGCTGGGTGCTCAGTGCTCGGGGTGCTCGGTGCTCAGTACTCAGGGTGCTGGGTGCTCAGTGCTCAGGGTTCTGGGTGCTCAGTACTCAGGATGGTGGGTGCTCGGTGCTCAGTACGCTGGGTGCTCAGTACTCAGGGTGCTGGCTGCTCAGTACTCAGGGTGCTGGGTGCTCAGTGCTCAGGGTGCTGGGTGCTCAGTGATCAGGGTGCTGGGTGCTCAGTACTCAGGGTGCTGGGTGCTCAGTACTCAGGGTGCTGGGTGCTTAGTGCTCGGGGTGCTGGGTGCTCAGTACTCGGGGTGCTGGCTGCTCAGTGCTCGGGGTGCTGGGTGCTCAGTGCTCGGGGTTCTGGGTGCTCAGTGCTCGGGGCGCTGGGTGCTCACTGCTTGGGGTGCTCGGAGCTCAGTACTCAGGGTGCTGGGTGCTCAGTGCTCAGGGTGCTCGGTGCTCAGTACTCAGGGTGCTGGGTGCTCAGTGCTCGGGGTGCTCGGTGCTCAGTACGTTGGCTGCTCACTACTCAGGGTGCTGGGTGCTCAGTGCTCAGGGTGCTTTGTGCTCAGTGCTCATGGTGCTGGGTGCTCAGTGCTCAGGGTGCTGGGTGCTCAGTACTCAGGGTGCTGGGTGCTCAGTGCTCGGGGTGCTGGGTGCTCAGTGCTCAGGGTGCAGGGTGCTCAGTGCTCACTGTGCTGGGTACTCAGTGCTCAGGGTGCTGGGTGCTCAGTGCCCAGGGTGCTCAGTGCCCAGTACTCAGTGTGCTCAGTGCTCAGTGCTCTGGGTGCTGGGTGCTCAGTACTCAGGATGCTCAGTGCTCGGGGTGCTGGGTGCTCAGTGCTCAGGGTGCTGGGTGCTCAGTACTCAGGATGCTCAGTGCTCTGGGTGCTGGGTGCTCAGTGCTCGGGGCGCTGGGTACTCAGTGCTCAGTAAACAGGGTGCTGGGTGCTCAGTGCTCGGGGTGCTGGGTGCTCAGTGCTCAGTACTCAGGGTGCTGGGTGCTCAGTGCTCGGTGTGCTGAATGCTCAGTACTCAGGGTGCTGGGTGCTCAGTGCTCAGGGTGCTGGGTGCTCAGTACTCAGGGTGCTGGGTGCTCAGTGCTCAGGGAGCTGGGTGCTCAGTACTCAGGGTGCTGGGTCCTCAGTGCTCAGGGTGCTGGGTGCTCAGTGCTCGGGGTGCTCAGTACTCAGGGTGCTGTGTGTTCAGTGCTCAGGGTACTGGGTGCTCAGTACTCAGGGTGCTTGGTGCTTAGTACTCAGGGTGCTGGGTGCTCAGTACTACGGGTGCTGGGTGCTCAGAACTCGGGGTGCTCGGTGCTCAGTGCTCGAGGGTGCTGGGTGCTCAGTACACCGGGTGCTCATTGCTCAGGGTGCTGGGTGCTCAGTACTCAGGGTGCTGTGTGCTCAGTACTCAGGGTGCTCAGTGCTCAGGGTGCTGGGTGCTCACTACTCGGGGTGCTGGGTGCTCAGTGCTCAGTGTGCTGGGTGCTCAGTGCTCAGTGTGCTCGGTGCTCAGTGCTCAGGGTGCTGGGTGCTCAGTACTCAGGGTGCAGAGTCCTCAGGGTGCTGGGTGCTCAGTGCCCGGGGTGCTGAGTGCTCAGTCCTCAGGGTGCTGGGTGCTCAGTGCTCAGTACTCAGGGTGCTGGGTGCTCAGTGCTCGGGGTGCTGGGTGCCCAGTGCTCAGTACTCAGGTTGCTGGGTCCTCAGTGCTTGGGGTGCTGGTTGCTCAGTACTCAGGGTTCTCAGTGCTTGGGGTGTTGGGTGCTCAGTACTCAGGGTGCTGGGTGCTCAGTGCTCAGGGTGCTGGGTGCTCAGTACTCAGGGTGCTGGGTGCTCAGTACTCAGGGTGCTGGGTGCTCAGTGCTCGGGGTGCTGGGTGCTCAGTGCTCTGGGTTTTGGGTGCTCAGAGCTCCGGGCGCTGGGTGCTCAGTGCTCGGGGTGCTCGGAGCTCAGTACTCAGGGTGCTGGGTGCTCAGTGCTCGGGGTGCTCGGTGCTCAGTACTCAGGGTGCTGGGTGCTCAGTGCTCGGGGTGCTCGGAGCTCAGTACGTTGGGTGCTCACTACACAGGTTGCTGGGTGCTCAGTGCTCAGGGTGCTGGGTGCTCAGTGTTCAGTGTGCTGGGTGCTCAGTGCTCAGGGTGCTGGGTGCTCAGTACTCAGGGTGCTGGGTGCGCAGTGCTCAGGGTGCTGGGTGCTCAGTGCTCAGGGTGCAGGGTGCTCCGTGCTCAGGGTGCTGGGTGCTCAGTACTCGGGGTTCTGGGTGATCAATACTCAGGGTGCTTGGTGCTCAGTACTCAGGGTGCTGGGTGATCAGTACTCGGGTGCTGGGTGCTCAGTGCTCAGGGTGCTGGGTGCTCAGTGCTCGGGGTGCTGGGTGCTCAGTGCTCAGTACTCAGGGTGCTGGGTGCTCAGTGCTCGGGGTGCTGGGTGCTCAGTGCTCAGTACTCAGTGTGCTGGGTGCTCAGTGCTCAGGGTGCTGGGTGCTCAATGCTCAGGATGCTGGGTGCTCAGTGCTCAGGGTGCTGGGTACTCAGTGCTCAGGGTGCTGGGTACTCAGTGCTCGGGATGCTGGGTGCTCAGTACTCAGGGTGCTGGGTGCTCAGTACTCAGGGTGCTCAGTGCTCAGTACTCAGGGTGCTCAGTGCTCAGTACTCAGGGTGCTCAGTGCTCGGGGTGCTGGTTGCTCAGTCCTCAGGGTGCTGGGTGCTCAGTGCTCAGGTTGCTCGGTGCTCAGTGCTCAGGGTGCTGGGTGCTCAGTACTCAGGGTGCTTTGTGCTCAGTGCTCGGGGTGCTGGGTGCTCAGTGCTCAGGGTGCTGGGTGCTAAGTGTTCGGGGTGCTGGGTGCTCAGTGCTCAGGGTGCTGGGTGCTCAGTGCTCGGGGTGCTCGCTGCTCAGTGCTCGGGGTGCTGGGTGCTCAGTACTCGGGGTGTTCAGTGCTCAGTACTCAGGGTGCTGGGTGCTCAGTGCTCAGGGTGCGGGAGCTCAGTGCTCGGGGTGCTTGCTGCTCGGTGCTCACATTGCTGGGTGCTCAGTACTCGGGGTGCTGGGTGCTCAGTACTCAGGGAGCTGGGTGCTTATTGCTCAGGGTGCTGGGTGCTCAGTGCTCGGGGTGCTGGGTGCTCAGTGCTCGGGGTTCTGGGTGCTCAGTGCTCGGGGCGCTGGGTGCTCAGTGCTCGTGGCGCTGGGTGCTCAGTGCTCGGGGTGCTCGGAGCTCAGTACTCAGGGTGCTGGGTGCTCAGTGCTCAGGGTGCTGTGTGCTCAGTGCTCGGCGTGCTGGGTACTCAGTGCTCAGTACACAGGGTGCTGAGTGCTCAGTGCTCGGGGTGCTGGGTGCTCAGTGCTCAGTACTCATGGCGTTGGGTGCTCAGTGCTCGGGGTGCTGGATGCAAAGTACTCAGGGTGCTGGGTGCTCAGTGCTCAGGGTGCTGGGTGCTCAGTACTCAGGGTGCTGGGTGCTCAGTGCTCAGGGTGCTGGGTGCTCAGTACTCAGGGTGCTGGGTCCTCAGTGCTCAGTGTGCTGGGTGCTCAGTGCTCGGGGTGCTCAGTACTCCGGGTGCTGTGTGTTCAGTGCTCAGGGTGCTGGGTGCTCAGTGCTCAGGGTGCTGGGTGCTCAGTACTCAGGGTGCTGGGTGCTCAGTGCTCAGGGTGCTGGGTGCTCAGTACTCAGGGTGCTGGGTGCTCAGTACTCCGGGTGCTGGGTGCTCAGTGCTCGGGGTGCTCGGTGCTCAGTGCTCAGGGTGCTGGGTGCTCAGAACTCAGGGTGCTCATTGCTCAGGGTGCTGGGTGCTCAGTACTCAGGGTGCTGGGTGCTCAGTACTCATGGTGCTCAGTGATCAGTACTCAGGGTGCTCAGTGCTCAGTATTCAGGGTGCTCAGTGCTCAGGGTGCTGGGTGCTCAGTGCTCGGGGTGCTGGGTGCTCAGTGCTCAGGGTGCTGGGTGCTCAGTACTCAGGGTGCTCAGTACTCAGGGTGCTGGGTGCTCAGTGCTCAGGGTGCTGGGTGCTCAGTGCTCAGGGTGCTGGGTGCTCAGTGCTCAGGGTGCTCGGTGCTCAGTGCTCAGGTTGCTGGGTGCTCAGTACTCAGGGTGCTGGGAGCTCAGTACTCAGGGTGCTCATTGCTCAGTACTCAGGGTGCTCAGTGCTCAGTACTCAGGGTGCTCAGTGCTCAGGTTGCTGGGTGCTCAGTGCTCGGGGTGCTGTGTGCTCAGTCCTCAGGGTGCTGGGTGCACAGTGCTCAGGGTGCTCGGTGTTCAGTGCTCAGGGTGCTGGGTGCTCAGTACTCAGGGTGCTGGGTGCTCAGTGCTCGGGTGCTGGGTGCTCAGTACTCAGGGTGCTGTGTGCTCAGTACTCGGGTGCTGGGTTCTCAGTGCTCAGGGTGCTGGGTGCTCAGTGCTCGGGGTGCTGGGTGTTCAGTGCTCAGTACTCAGGGTGCTGGGTGCTCAGTGCTCGGGGTGCTGGGTGCTCAGTGCTCATTACTCAGGGTGCTGGGTGCTCAGTGCTCAGGGTGCTGGGTGCTCAGTGCTCAGGGTGCTGGGTGCGCAGTGCTCAGGGTGCTGGGTACTCAGTGCTCGGGGTGCTGGGTGCTCAGTACTCAGGGTGCTGGGTGCTCAGTACTCAGGGTGCTGGGTGCTCAGTGCTCGGGGTGCTGGGTGCTCAGTGCTCGTGGTGCTCGCTGCTCAGTACTCAGGGTGCTGGGTGCTCAGTGTTCGGGGTGCTCAGTACTCAGGGTGCTGTGTGTTCAGTGCTCAGGGTGCTGGGTGCTCAGTACTCAGAGTGCTCGGTGCTCAGTACTCAGGGTGCTCAGTGCTCAGTACTCAGGGTGCTCAGGCTCAGTGCTCAGGGTGCTGGGTGCTCAGTGCTCGGGGTGCTGGGTGCTCAGTGCTCGGTGTGCTGGGTGTTCAGTGCTCAGAGTGCTGGGTGCTCAGTACTCAGGGTGCTCGGTGCTCAGTACTCAGGGTGCTCAGTGCTCAGTACTCAAGGTGCTCGGTCCTCAGTGCTCAGGGTGCTGGGTGCTCAGTACTCAGGGTGATCAGTGCTCAGTACTCAGCATGCTGGGTGCTCAGTGCTCAGGGTGCTCGGTCCTCAGTGCTCAGGGTGCTGGGTGCTCAGTACTCAGGGTACAGGGTGCTCAGTGCTCAGGGTGCTCAGTACTCAGGGTGCTCGGTGCTCAGTGCTCAGGGTGCTCAGTGCTCAGTACTCAGGGTGCTCAGTGCTCCGTGCTCTGGGTGCTGGGTGCTCAGTGCTCGGGGTGCTGGGTGCTCAGTGCTCAGGGTGCTGGGTGCTCAGTACTCAGGATGCTCAGTGCTCAGGGTGCTGGGTGCTCAGGGCTCGGGGTGCTGGGTACTCAGTGCTCAGTAAACAGGGTGTTGGGTGCTCAGTGCTCGGGGTGCTGGGTGTTCAGTGCTCAGTACTCAGGGTGCTGGGTGCTCAGTGCTCGGGGTGCTGGATGCTCAGTACTCAGGGTGCTGGGTGCTCAGTGCTCAGGGTGCTGGGTTCTCAGTACTCAGGGTGCTGGGTGCTCAGTGCTCAGGGTGCTGGGTGCTCAGTACTCAGGGTGCGGGGTCCTCAGTTCTCAGGGTGCTGGGTGCTCAGTGCTCGGTGTGCTCAGTACTCAGGGTGCTGTGTGTTCAGTGCTCAGGGTACTGGGTGCTCAGTACTCAGGGTTCTTGGTGCTTAGTACTCAGGGTGCTGGGTGCTCAGTACTCTGGGTGCTGGGTGCTCAGAACTCGGGGTGCTCGGTGCTCAGTACTCAGGGTGCTCATTGCTCAGTACTCAGGGTGCTCAGTGCTCAGTACTCAGGGTGCTCAGTGTTCAGGGTGCTGGGTGCTCAGTGCTCGGGGTGCTGTGTGCTCAGTACTCAGGGTGCTCAGTGCTCAGTACTCAGGGTGCTCAGTGCTCAGGGTGCTGGGTGCTCAGTGCCCGGGGTGCTGGGTGCTCAGTCCTCAGGGTGCTGGGTGCTCAGTGCTCAGTACTCAGGGTGCTGGGTGCTCAGTGCTCGGGGTGCTGGGTGCTCAGTGCTCAGTACTCAGGGTGCTGGGTCCTCAGTGCTTGGGGTGCTGGGTGCTTAGTACTCAGGGTGCTCAGTGCTTGGGGTGTTGGGTGCTCAGTACTCAGGGTGCTGGGTGCTCAGTGCTCAGGGTGTTGGGTGCTCAGTACTCAGGGTGCTGTGTGCTCAGTACTCAGGGTGCTGGGTGCTCAGTGCTCGGGGTGCTGGGTGCTCAGTGCTCGGGGTGCTGGCTGCTCAGTGCTCGGGGTGCTGGGTGCTCAGTACTCAGGGTGCTGGGTGCTCAGTGCTCGGGGTGCTGGGTGCTCAGTGCTCGGGGTGCTCAGAGCTCAGTACTCAGTGTGCTGGGTGCTCAGTGCTCGGGGTGCTCGGTGCTCAGTACTCAGGGTGCTGGGTGCTCAGTGCTCGGGGTGCTCGGTGCTCAGTACGTTGGGTGCTCACTACTCAGGGTGCTGGGTGCTCAGTGCTCAGGGTGCTGGGTGCTCAGTGTTCAGGGTGCTAGGTGCTCAGTGCTCAGGGTGCTGGGTGCTCAGTACTCAGGGTGCTGGGTGCGCAGTGCACAGGGTGCTGGGTGCTCAGTGCTCAAGGTGCAGGGTGCTCAGTGCTCAGGGTGCTGGGTGCTCAGTACTCGGGGTGCTGGGTGCTCAATGCTCAGGGTGCTGGGTGCTCAGTACTCAGGGTGCTGGGTGATCAGTACTCGTGTGCTGGGTGCTCAGTGCTCAGGGTGCTGGGTGCTCAGTGCTCGGGGTGCTGGGTGCTCAGTGCTCAGTACTCAGGGTGCTGGGTGCTCAGTGCTCGGGGTGCTGGGTGCTCAGTGCTCAGTACTCAGTGTGGTGGGTGCTCAGTGCTCAGGGTGCTGGGTGCTCAATGCTCAGGATGCTGGGTGCTCATTGCTCAGGGTGCTGGGTACTCAGTGCTCAGGGTGCTGGGTACTCAGTGCTCAGGATGCTGGGTGCTCAGTACTCAGGGTGCTGGGTGCTCAGTACTCAGGGTGCTCAGTGCTCAGTACTCAGGGTGCTCAGTGCTCAGTACTCAGGGTGCTCAGTGCTCGGGGTGCTGGGTGCTCAGTCCTCAGGGTGCTGGGTGCTCTGTGCTCAGGTTGCTCGGTGCTCAGTGCTCAGGGTGCTGGGTGCTCAGTACTCATGGTGCTGGGTGCTCAGTGCTCGGGGTGCTGGGTGCTCAGTACTCAGGGTGCTGGGTGCTCAGTGCTCAGGGTGCTGGGTGCTCAGTGCTCAGGGTGCTCGGTGCTTAGTACTCAGGGTGCTCAGTGCTCGGGGTGCTGGGTGCTCAGTGCTCGGGGTGCTGGGTGCTCAGTGCTCGGGGTGCTGGGTGCTCAGTGCTCGGGGTTCTGGGTTCTCAGTGCTCGGGGTGCTCGGTGCTCAGTACTCAGGGTGCTGGGTGCTCAGTGCTCAGGGTGCTGGGTGCTCAGTACTCAGGGTGCTGGGTGCTCGGTGCTCAGTACGCTGGGTGCTCAGTACTCAGGGTGCTGGCTGCTCAGTACTCAGGGTGCTCGGTGCTCAGTACTCAGGGTGCTGGGTGCTCAGTGCTCGGGGTGCTGGGTGCTCATTACTCAGGGTGCTGGGTGCTCAGTACTCAGGGTGCTCAGTGCTTGCGGTGCTGGGTGCTCAGTACTCAGGGTGCTCAGTGCTTGGGGTGTTGGGTGCTCAGTACTCAGGGTGCTGGGTGCTAAGTGCTCAGGGTGTTGGGTGCTCAGTACTCAGGGTGCTGGGTGCTCAGTACTCAGGGTGCTGGGTGCTCAGTGCTCGGGGTGCTGGGTGCTCAGTGCTCGGGGTGCTGGGTGCTCAGTGCTCGGGGTGCTGGCTGCTCAGTGCTCAGGGTGTTGGGTGCTCAGTGCTCAGGGTGCTGGGTGCTCAGTGTTCGGGTGCTGGGTGCTCAGTGCTCGGGGTGCTGGGTGCTCAGTGCTCAGTACTCAGTGTGGTGGGTGCTCAGTGCTCAGGGTGCTGGGTGCTCAATGCTCAGGATGCTGGGTGCTCAGTGCTCAGGGTGCTGGGTACTCAGTGCTCAGGGTGCTGGGTACTCAGTGCTCGGGATGCTGGGTGCTCAGTACTCAGGGTGCTGGGTGCTCAGTACTCAGGGTGCTCAGTGCTCAGTACTCAGGGTGCTCAGTGCTCAGTACTCAGGGTGCTCAGTGCTCGGGGTGCTGGGTGCTCAGTCCTCAGGCTGCTGGGTGCTCTGTGCTCAGGTTGCTCGGTGCTCAGTGCTCAGGGTGCTGGGTGCTCAGTACTCATGGTGCTGGGTGCTCAGTGCTCGGGGTGCTGGGTGCTCAGTACTCAGGGTGCTGGGTGCTCAGTGCAAGGGTGCTGGGTGCTCAGTGCTCAGAGTGCTCGGTGCTTAGTACTCAGGGTGCTCGGTGCTCGGGGTGCTGGGTGCTCAGTGCTCGGGGTGCTGGGTGCTCAGTGCTCGGGGTGCTGGGTGCTCAGTACTCATGGTGCTGGGTGCTCAGTGCTCGGGGTGCTGGGTGCTCAGTACTCAGGGTGCTGGGTGCTCAGTGCAAGGGTGCTGGGTGCTCAGTGCTCAGAGTGCTCGGTGCTTAGTACTCAGGGTGCTCGGTGCTCGGGGTGCTGGGTGCTCAGTGCTCGGGGTGCTGGGTGCTCAGTGCTCGGGGTGCTGGGTGCTCAGTGCTCGGGGTGCTGGCTGCTCAGTGCTCGGGGTGCTGGGTGCTCAGTACTCAGGGTGCTGGGTGCTCAGTGCTCGGGGTGCTGGGTGCTCAGTGCTCGGGGTGCTCAGAGCTCAGTACTCAGTGTGCTGGGTGCTCAGTGCTCGGGGTGCTCGGTGCTCAGTACTCAGGGTGCTCGGTGCTCAGTACTCAGGGTGCTGGGTGCTCAGTGCTCGGGGTGCTGGGTGCTCATTACTCAGGGTGCTGGGTGCTCAGTACTCAGGGTGCTCAGTGCTTGGGGTGTTGGGTGCTCAGTACTCAGGGTGCTGGGTGCTCAGTGCTCGGGGTGCTGGGTGCTCAGTGCTCGGGGTGCTGGGTGCTCAGTGCTCGGGGTGCTGGCTGCTCAGTGCTCAGGGTGTTGGGTGCTCAGTGCTCAGGGTGCTGGGTGCTCAGTGTTCGGGTGCTTGGTGCTCAGTGCTCGGGGTGCTGGGTGCTCAGTGCTCGGGGTGCTCGCTGCTCAGTGCTCGGGGTGCTGGGTGCTCAGTACTCGGGGTGGTCAGTGCTCAGGACTCAGGGTGCTGGGTGCTCAGTGCTCAGGGTGCTGGGTGCTCAGTGCTCGGGGTGCTTGCTGCTCGGTGCTCACATTGCTGGGTGCTCAGTACTCGGGGTGCTGGGTGCTCAGTACTCAGGGAGCTGGGTGCTCAGTGCTCGGGGTGCTGGGTGTTCAGTGCTCGGGGTGCTGGGTGCTCAGTGCTCGGGGTGCTGCGTGCTCAGTGCTCGGGGTGCTGGGTGCTCAGTGCTCGGGGTTCTGGGTGCTCAGTTCTCGGGGTGCTCGGTGCTCAGTACTCAGGGTGCTGGGTGCTCAGTGCTCAGGGTGCTGGGTGCTCAGTCCTCAGGGTGCTGGGTGCTCAGTGCTCGGGGTGCTGCGTGCTCAGTGCTCGGGGTGCTGGGTGCTCAGTGCTCGGGGTTCTGGGTGCTCAGTTCTCGGGGTGCTCGGTGCTCAGTACTCAGGGTGCTGGGTGCTCAGTGCTCAGGGTGCTGGGTGCTCAGTACTCAGGGTGCTGGGTGCTCAGTACTCAGGGTGCTGGGTTCTCAGTGCTCAGGGTGCTGGGTGCTCAGTGCTCGGGGTGCTGGCTGCTCAGTGCTCAGGGTGTTGGGTGCTCAGTGCTCAGGGTGCTGGGTGCTCAGTGTTCGGGTGCTGGGTGCTCAGTGCTCGGGGTGCTTGGTGCTCAGTGCTCGGGGTGCTCGCTGCTCAGTGCTCAGGGTGTTGGGTGCTCAGTGCTCAGGGTGCTGGGTGCTCAGTACTCAGGGTGCTGGGTGCTCAGTACTCAGGGTGCTGGGTTCTCAGTGCTCGGGGTGCTGGGTGCTCAGTGCTCGGGGTGCTGGCTGCTCAGTGCTCAGTGTGTTGGGTGCTCAGTGCTCAGGGTGCTGGGTGCTCAGTACTCAGGGTGCTGGGTGCTCAGTACTCAGGGTGCTGGGATCTCAGTGCTCGGGGTGCTGGGTGCTCAGTGCTCGGGGTGCTGGCTGCTCAGTGCTCAGGGTGTTGGGTGCTCAGTGCTCAGGGTGCTGGGTGCTCAGTGTTCGGGTGCTGGGTGCTCAGTGCTCGGGGTGCTGGGTGCTCAGTGCTCGGGGTGCTCGCTGCTCAGTGCTCGGGTTGCTGGGTGCTCAGTACTCGGGTGCTCAGTGCTCAGGACTCAGGGTGCTGGGTGCTCAGTGCTCAGGGTGCTGGGTGCTCAGTGCTCGGGGTGCTTGCTGCTCGGTGCTCACATTGCTGGGTGCTCAGTACTCGGGGTGCTGGGTGCTCAGTACTCAGGGAGCTGGGTGCTCAGTGCTCGGGGTGCTGGATGCACAGTACTCAGGGTGCTGGGTGCTCAGTGCTCAGGGTGCTGGGTGCTCAGTACTCAGGGTGCTGGGTGCTCAGTGCTCAGGGTGCTGGGTGCTCAGTACTCAGGGTGCTGGGTCCTCAGTGCTCAGTGTGCTGGGTGCTCAGTGCTCGGGGTGCTCAGTACTCCGGGTGCTGTGTGTTCAGTGCTCAGGGTGCTGGGTGCTCAGTGCTCAGGGTGCTGGGTGCTCAGTACTCAGGGTGCTGGGTGCTCAGTGCTCAGGGTGCTGGGTGCTCAGTACTCAGGGTGCTGGGTGCTCAGTACTCCGGGTGCTGGGTGCTCAGTGCTCGGGGTGCTCGGTGCTCAGTGCTCAGGGTGCTGGGTGCTCAGAACTCAGGGTGCTCATTGCTCAGGCTGCTGGGTGCTCAGTACTCAGGGTGCTGGGTGCTCAGTACTCATGGTGCTCAGTGATCAGTACTCAGGGTGCTCAGTGCTCAGTATTCAGGGTGCTCAGTGCTCAGGGTGCTGGGTGCTCAGTGCTCGGGGTGCTGGGTGCTCAGTGCTCAGGGTGCTGGGTGCTCAGTACTCAGGGTGCTCAGTACTCAGGGTGCTGGGTGCTCAGTGCTCAGGGTGCTGGGTGCTCAGTGCTCAGGGTGCTGGGTGCTCAGTGCTCAGGGTGCTCGGTGCTCAGTGCTCAGGTTGCTGGGTGCTCAGTACTCAGGGTGCTGGGAGCTCAGTACTCAGGGTGCTCATTGCTCAGTACTCAGGGTGCTCAGTGCTCAGTACTCAGGGTGCTCAGTGCTCAGGTTGCTGGGTGCTCAGTGCTCGGGGTGCTGTGTGCTCAGTCCTCAGGGTGCTGGGTGCACAGTGCTCAGGGTGCTCGGTGTTCAGTGCTCAGGGTGCTGGGTGCTCAGTACTCAGGGTGCTGGGTGCTCAGTGCTCGGGTGCTGGGTGCTCAGTACTCAGGGTGCTGTGTGCTCAGTACTCGGGTGCTGGGTTCTCAGTGCTCAGGGTGCTGGGTGCTCAGTGCTCGGGGGTGCTGGGTGTTCAGTGCTCAGTACTCAGGGTGCTGGGTGCTCAGTGCTCGGGGTGCTGGGTGCTCAGTGCTCATTACTCAGGGTGCTGGGTGCTCAGTGCTCAGGGTGCTGGGGTGCTCAGTGCTCAGGGTGCTGGGTGCGCAGTGCTCAGGGTGCTGGGTACTCAGTGCTCGGGGTGCTGGGTGCTCAGTACTCAGGGTGCTGGGTGCTCAGTACTCAGGGTGCTGGGTGCTCAGTGCTCGGGGTGCTGGGTGCTCAGTGCTCGTGGTGCTCGCTGCTCAGTACTCAGGGTGCTGGGTGCTCAGTGTTCGGGGTGCTCAGTACTCAGGGTGCTGTGTGTTCAGTGCTCAGGGTGCTGGGTGCTCAGTACTCAGAGTGCTCGGTGCTCAGTACTCAGGGTGCTCAGTGCTCAGTACTCAGGGTGCTCAGGCTCAGTGCTCAGGGTGCTGGGTGCTCAGTGCTCGGGGTGCTGGGTGCTCAGTGCTCGGTGTGCTGGGTGCTCAGTGCTCAGAGTGCTGGGTGCTCAGTACTCAGGGTGCTCGGTGCTCAGTACTCAGGGTGCTCAGTGCTCAGTACTCAAGGTGCTCGGTCCTCAGTGCTCAGGGTGCTGGGTGCTCAGTACTCAGGGTGATCAGTGCTCAGTACTCAGCATGCTGGGTGCTCAGTGCTCAGGGTGCTCGGTCCTCAGTGCTCAGGGTGCTGGGTGCTCAGTACTCAGGGTACAGGGTGCTCAGTGCTCAGGGTGCTCAGTACTCAGGGTGCTCGGTGCTCAGTGCTCAGGGTGCTCAGTGCTCAGTACTCAGGGTGCTCAGTGCTCCGTGCTCTGGGTGCTGGGTGCTCAGTGCTCGGGGTGCTGGGTGCTCAGTGCTCAGGGTGCTGGGTGCTCAGTACTCAGGATGCTCAGTGCTCAGGGTGCTGGGTGCTCAGGGCTCGGGGTGCTGGGTACTCAGTGCTCAGTAAACAGGGTGTTGGGTGCTCAGTGCTCGGGGTGCTGGGTGTTCAGTGCTCAGTACTCAGGGTGCTGGGTGCTCAGTGCTCGGGGTGCTGGATGCTCAGTACTCAGGGTGCTGGGTGCTCAGTGCTCAGGGTGCTGGGTTCTCAGTACTCAGGGTGCTGGGTGCTCAGTGCTCAGGGTGCTGGGTGCTCAGTACTCAGGGTGCGGGGTCCTCAGTTCTCAGGGTGCTGGGTGCTCAGTGCTCGGTGTGCTCAGTACTCAGGGTGCTGTGTGTTCAGTGCTCAGGGTACTGGGTGCTCAGTACTCAGGGTTCTTGGTGCTTAGTACTCAGGGTGCTGGGTGCTCAGTACTCTGGGTGCTGGGTGCTCAGAACTCGGGGTGCTCGGTGCTCAGTACTCAGGGTGCTCATTGCTCAGTACTCAGGGTTCTCAGTGCTCAGTACTCAGGGTGCTCAGTGTTCAGGGTGCTGGGTGCTCAGTGCTCGGGGTGCTGTGTGCTCAGTACTCAGGGTGCTCAGTGCTCAGTACTCAGGGTGCTCAGTGCTCGGGGTGCTGGGTGCTCAGTGCTCGGGGTGCTGCGTGCTCAGTGCTCGGGGTGCTGGGTGCTCAGTGCTCGGGGTTCTGGGTGCTCAGTTCTCGGGGTGCTCGGTGCTCAGTACTCAGGGTGCTGGGTGCTCAGTGCTCAGGGTGCTGGGTGCTCAGTCCTCAGGGTGCTGGGTGCTCAGTGCTCGGGGTGCTGCGTGCTCAGTGCTCGGGGTGCTGGGTGCTCAGTGCTCGGGGTTCTGGGTGCTCAGTTCTCGGGGTGCTCGGTGCTCAGTACTCAGGGTGCTGGGTGCTCAGTGCTCAGGGTGCTGGGTGCTCAGTACTCAGGGTGCTGGGTGCTCAGTACTCAGGGTGCTGGGTTCTCAGTGCTCAGGGTGCTGGGTGCTCAGTGCTCGGGGTGCTGGCTGCTCAGTGCTCAGGGTGTTGGGTGCTCAGTGCTCAGGGTGCTGGGTGCTCAGTGTTCGGGTGCTGGGTGCTCAGTGCTCGGGGTGCTTGGTGCTCAGTGCTCGGGGTGCTCGCTGCTCAGTGCTCAGGGTGTTGGGTGCTCAGTGCTCAGGGTGCTGGGTGCTCAGTACTCAGGGTGCTGGGTGCTCAGTACTCAGGGTGCTGGGTTCTCAGTGCTCGGGGTGCTGGGTGCTCAGTGCTCGGGGTGCTGGCTGCTCAGTGCTCAGGGTGTTGGGTGCTCAGTGCTCAGGGTGCTGGGTGCTCAGTACTCAGGGTGCTGGGTGCTCAGTACTCAGGGTGCTGGGATCTCAGTGCTCGGGGTGCTGGGTGCTCAGTGCTCGGGGTGCTGGCTGCTCAGTGCTCAGGGTGTTGGGTGCTCAGTGCTCAGGGTGCTGGGTGCTCAGTGTTC
>NW_024543723.1:0-37528 GCF_018167655.1 Microtus oregoni
CCTGAGTACTGAGCACCGATCACCCTGAGCACTGAGCACCCAGCACCCTGAGTACTGAGCACACAGCACCCTGAGCTCTGAGCACCCAGCACCCTGAGCACTGAGCACCCAGCACCCTGAGTACTGAGCACCCAGAACCCTGAGTACTGAGTACAAAGCACCCTGAGCACTGAGCACCCAGCACCCTGAGTACTGAGCACCGAGCACCCTGAGCACTGAGCACCCAGCACCCTGAGTACTGAGCACACAGCACCCTGAGCACTGAGCACCCAGCACCCTGAGCACTGAGCACCCAGCACCCTGAGTACTGAGCACCCAGAACCCTGAGTACTGAGTACAAAGCACCCTGAGCACTGAGCACCCAGCACCCTGAGTACTGAGCACCGAGCACCCTGAGCACTGAGCACCCAGCACCCTGAGTACTGAGCCCCCCAGCCCCCTGAGTACTGAGCACCCAGCACCCTGAGTACGGAGCACCCAGCACCCTGAGTACTGAGCACCCAGCACCCTGAGTATTGAGCACCGAGCACCCCGAGCACTGAGCAACCAGCACCCTGAGTACTGAGCACTGAGCACCCTGAGTACTAAGCACCGAACACCCTGAGTACTGAGCACCCAGCACCCTGAGGACTGAGCACCCAGCACCCTGAGCACTGAGCACCCAGCACCCTGAGTAATGAGCACCCAGCACCCTGAGTACTGAGCACCCAGCACCCTGAGCACTGAGCACCCAGCACCCCGAGCACTGAGCACCCAGCACCCTGAGTACTGAGTACTCAGCACCCTGAGAACTGAGCACCCAGCACCCTGAGTACTGATCACCGAGCACCCCGAGCACTGAGCACCCAGCACCCTGAGCACTGAGCACCCAGCACCCTGAATAATGAGCACCCAGCACCCTGAGTACTGATCACCGAGCACCCCGAGCACTGAGCACCCAGCACCCTGAGTACTGAGCACCCAGCACCCTGAATACTGAGCACCCAGCACCCTGAGTACTGAGCACCCAGCACCCTGCGCACTGAGCACAAAGCACGCTGAGTACTGAGCACTGAACACCCTGAGTACTGAGCACCGAGGACCCTGAGCACTGAGCACCCAGCACGCTGAGTACTGAGCACTGAGCACCCTGAGTACTGAGCACCTAGCACCCTGAGTACTGAGCACCCAGCACCCTGAGCACTGAGCAGCCAGCACCCTCAGCACTGAGCACCCAGCACCCCCGAGCACTGAGCACCAAGCACCCTGAGCACTGAGCACCCAGCACCCCGAGTACTGAGCACCGAGCACCCCGAGCTCTGAGCACCCAGCAGCCTGAGTACTGAGCACCCAGTACCCTGAGTACTGAGCACCCCGAGTACTGATCACCCAGCACACCGAGCACTGAGCACCCAGCACCCTGAGTACTGAGAACAGATCACCCCGAGCACGGAGCACCCAGGACCCCGAGCACTGAGTACTGAGCACCCAGCACCCTGAGTACTGAGCACCGAGCTCCCCGAGCACTGAGCACCCAGCACCCTGAGCACTGAGCACCCAGCACCCTGAGCACTGAACACCCAGCACCCTGAGTACTGAGCACCCAGCACGCTGAGTACTGAGCACTCAGCACCCTGAGCACTGAGCACCCAGCACCCTGAGTACTGAGCACTGAGCACCCAGCACCCTGAGCACTGAGCACCCAGCACCCTGAGTACTGAGCACCCAGCACCCTGAGTACTGAGCACCCAGCACCCTGAGTACTGAGCACCGAGCACCCTGAGTACTGAGCACCGAGCACCCTGAGTACTGAGCATCCAGCACCCTGAGCACTGAGCACCCAGCACCCTGAGTACTGAGCACCCAGCACCCTGAGTACTGAGCACCCAGCACCCCGAGCACTGAGCACCCAGCACCCTGAGTACTGAGCACCTAGCACCCCGAGCACTGAGCACCCAGCACCCTGAGCACTGAGCACAAAGCACGCTGAGTACTGAGCACCCTGAGTACTGAGCATAGAGGACCCTGAGCACTGAGCACCCAGCACCCTGAGCACTGAGCACCCAGCACCCCGAGAATGAGCACCCAGCACCCTGAGTACTGAGAACCGAGCACCCTGAGTACTGAGCACCCAGCACGCTGAGCACTGAACACCCAGCACCCCGAGTACTGAGCACCCAGCACCCCGAGCACTGAGCACCCAGCACCACGAGAATGAGCACCCAGCACCCTGAGAACTGAGCACCCAGCACCCTGAGTAATGAGCACCCAGCACCCCGAGCACTGAGCACCCTGAATACTGAGCACCCAGCACCCTGAGTACTGTGCACTAAGCACCCAGAGCGCTGAGCACCCAGGACCCCGAGCACTGAGTACTGAGCACCCAGCACCCTGAGTACTGAGCACCGAGCTCCCCGAGCACTGAGCACCCTGAGTACTGAGCACCCAGCACCCTGAGTACTGAGCACCCAGCACCCTGAGCACTGAGCACACAGCACCCTGAGTACTGAGCACCCAGCACCACGAGCACTGAGCACACAGCACCCTGAGTACTGAGCACCCTGAGGACTGAGCACCGATCACCATGAGCACTGAGAACCCAGCACCCTGAGTACTGAGCACCCAGCACCCTGAGCACTGAGCACCCAGCACCCTGAGTACTGAGCAGAGAGCACCCTGATCACTGAGCACCCAGCACCCTGAGTACTGAGCACGCAGCACCCTGAGTACTGAGCACCGAGCACCCCGAGTACTGAGCACCCAGCACCCTGAGCACTCAGCACCCAGCACACCGAGCACTGAGCACCCAGCACCCTGAGTACTGAGCTCCCAGCACCCCGAGCCCTGAGCACCCAGCACCCTGAGTACTGAGCACCCTGAGTACTGAGCACCGATCACCCTGAGCACTGAGCACCCAACACCCTGAGTACTGAGCACCCACCGTACTGAGCACTGAGCACACTGAGCACTGAGCACCCAGCACCCTCAGTACTGAGCACCGAGCACCCTGAGCACTGAGCACCCAGCACCCTGAGTACTGAGCACCGAGCACCCCGAGCACTGAGCACCCAGCGCCCCGAGCACTGAGCACTGAGCACCCCGAGTACTGAGCACCCAGCACCCCGAGCACTGAGCACTCAGCACCCTGAGCACTGAGCACCCAGCACCCTGAGTACTGAGCACTGAGCTCCCCGAGTACTGAGCACCCTCCACCCCGTGCACTGAGCACCGAGGACACCGAGCACTGAGCACCCAGCACCCCGAGCACTGAGCACCCAGCACCCTGAGCACTGAGCACCCAGCACCCTGAGCACTGAGCACCCAGCACCCCGAGCACTAAGCACCCAGCAACCCGAGCACTGAGCACCCAGCACCCCGAGCACTGAGCACCCAGCACCCTGAGTACTGAGCACCCAGCACCCTGAGTACTCAGCACCCAGCACCCTGAGCACTGAGCAACCAGCACCCTGAGTACTGAGCACCCTGCACCCCAAGCACTAAGCACCCTGAGAACTGAGCACCCAGCACCCCAAGCACTGAGCACCCTGAGTACTGAGCACCCAGCACCCTGATTAATGAGCACCCAGCACCCCGAGAACTGAGCACCCAGCACCCTGAGTATTGAGCACCGAGCACCCTGAGTACTGAGCACCCAGCACCCTGAGTACTGAGCACCCAGTGTACTGAGCACCGAGCACCCAGCACCCTGAGTACTGAGCACCCAGCCCCCTGAGCACTGAGCACCCAGCACCCTGAGTACTGAGCACCGAGCACCCTGAGTACTGAGCACCCAGCACCCCGAGCACTGAGCACCCAGCACCCCGAGCACTGAGCACCCAGCACCCTGAGCACTGAGCACCCTGAGTACTGAGCACTGAGCACCCTGAGTACTGAGCACCCAGCACCCTGAGTATTGAGCACCCAGCAACCTGAGCACTGAGCACCGAGCACCCTGAGCACTGAGCACCAAGCACCCTGAGTACTGAGCACCCTGAGTACTGAGCACACAACACCGTGAGCACTGAGCACCCAGCACCCCGAGCACTGAGCTCCCAGCACCCTGAGCACTGAGCACCCTGAGTACTGAGCACTGAGCACCCTGAGTACTGAGCACTGAGCACCCTGAGTACTGAGCACCCAGCACCCTGAGTACTGAGCACCCAGCACCCTGAGCAATGAGCACCCGGAGTACTGAGCACCCAGCACCCTGAGTACTAAGCACCGAGCACCCTGAGTACTGAGCACCCAGTACCCTGAGCACTGAACACACAGCACCCTGAGTACTGAGCACCCCGAGCATTGAGCACCCAGCACCCTGAGCACTGAGGACCCAGCACCCTGAGTACTGAGCACCCAGCACCCTGAGCACTGAGCACCCAGCACCCTGAGTACTGAGCACCCAGCACCCTGAGCACTGAGCACCCAGCACCCTGAGTAATGAGCACTGAGCACCCAGCACCCCGAGCACTGAGCACTCAGCACCCTGTGTACTGAGCACTGAGTACCCAGCACCCCGAGCACTGAGCACCCAGCACCCTGAGCACTGAGCACCCTGAGTACTGAGCACCCAGCACCCTGAGCACTGAGCACCCAGCACCCTGAGCACTGAGCACCCAGCACCCAGAGCACTGAGCACCCTGAGTACTGAGCACTGAGCACCCTGAGCACTGAGAACCGAGCACCCTGAGTGCTGAGCACTGAGCACCCTGACCACTGAGCACCCAGAACCCTGAGTACTGAGCACCCAGCACCCTGAGCACTGAGGACGGAGCACCCTGAGTACTAAGCACAAAGCACCCTGAGTACTGAGCACCCAGCACCCTGAGCACTGAGCACCCAGCACACTGAGTACTGAGCACTGAGCACCCTGAGTACTGAGCACCGAGCACCCTGAGCACTGAGCACCCAGCACGCTGAGTACTGAGCACTGAGCACCCTGATTAATGAGCACCCAGCACCCCGAGAACTGAGCACCCAGCACCCTGAGTATTGAGCACCGAGCACCCTGAGTACTGAGCACCCAGCACCCTGAGTACTGAGCACCCAGTGTACTGAGCAACGAGGACCTAGCACCCTGAGTACTGAGCACCCAGCACCCTGAGCACCGAGCACCCAGCACCCTGAGTACTGAGCACCGAGCACCCTGAGTACTGAGCACCCAGCACCCCGAGCACTGAGCACCCAGCACCCCGAGCACTGAGCACCCAGCACACCGAGCACTCAGCACCCAGCACCCCGAGCACTGAGCACCCAGCACACCGAGCACTGAGCACCCAGCACCCCGAGCACCGAGCACCATGAGTACTAAGCACCGAGCACCCTGAGCACTGAGCACCCAGCACCCTGAGCACTGAGCACCCAGCACCCTGAGTACTGAGCCCCCAGCACCCCGAGCACTGAGCACCCAGCACCGTGAGTACTGAGCACCCAGCACCCTGAGCACTGAGCACCGAGCACCCTGAGCACTGAGCACCCAGCACCCTGAGGACTGAGTACCCAGCACCCCGAGCACTGAGCACCCAGCACCCTGAGCACTGAGCACCCTGATTACTGAGCACTGAGCACCCTGAGTACTGAGCACCCAGCACCCTGAGTATTGAGCACCCAGCAACCTGAGCACTGAGCACCAAGCACCCTGAGCACTGAGCACCCAGCACCCTGAGCACTGAGCACCCAGCACCCTGAGCACTTAGCACCCTGAGGACTGAGCACCCAGCACCCTGAGTACTGAGCACCCAGCACCCTGGGTACTGAGCACCCAGCATCCTGAGTACTGAGCACCCTGAGTACTGAGCACCCAGCACCCCGAGCACTGAGCACCCAGCATCCTGAGTACTGTGCAACCTGAGTACTGAGCACCCAGCAACCTGAGTACTTAGCACCCAGCACCTGAGCACTTAGCACCCAGCACCCTGAGTACTGAGCACCGAGCACTCCGAGTACTGAGCACCCAGCACCCCGAGCACTGAGCACCCAGCACCCTGAGCACTGAGCACCCAGCACCCCAAGCACTGAGCACCCAGCACCCTGAGTACTGAGTACTGAGCACCCTGTGTACTGAGCACCCAGCATCCTGAGCACTGAGCACCCGGCACCCTGAGTACTGAGCACCGACCACCCCGAGCACTGAGCACGCAGCACCCTGAGTACTGAGCACCCAGCACTAAAAGTACTGAGCACCGAGCACCCTGAGCACTGAGCACCGAGCACCCCGAGCACTGAGCACCCAGCACCCTGAGTACTGAGCACCCAGCAAAAAGTGTACTGAGCAGCGAGCACCCTGAGCACTGAGCACCCAGCACCCTGAGTAATGAGCACCCAGCACCCCGAGTACTGAGCACCCAGCACCCCGAGCACTGAGCACCCAGCACCCTGAGTACTGAGCACCCAGCACCCTGAGCACTGAGCACAAAGCACACTGAGTACTGAGCACCCTGAGTACTGAGCATAGAGGACCCTGAGCACTGAGCACCCAGCACCCTGAGCACTGAGCACCCAGCACACCGAGAATGAGCACCCATCACTCTGAGTACTGAGAACCGAGCACCCTGAGTACTGAGGACGCAGCACGCTGAGCACTGAGCACCCAGCACCCCGAGTACTGAGCACCCAGCACCCCGAGCACTGAGCACCCAGCACCACGAGAATGAGCACCCAGCACCCTGAGTACTGAGCACCCAGCACCCTGAGTACTGAGCACCCTGAGTACTGAGCACCGATCACCCTGAGCACTGAGCACCCAACACCCTGAGTACTGAGCACCCAACGTACTGAGCACCGAGCACACTGAGCACTGAGCACCCAGCACCCTGAGTACTGAGCACCGAGCACCCTGAGCACTGAGCACCCAGCACCCTGAGTACTGAGCACCGAGCACCCCGAGCACTGAGCACCCAGCGCCCCGAGCACTGAGCACCCAGCACCCCGAGCACTGAGCACCCAGCACCCGTAGCACTGAGGACCCAGCACCCCGAGCAATGAGCACCCAGCACCCTGAGTACTGAGCACCCAGCACCCCGAGTACTGAGCACCCAGCAACCTGAGCACCGAGCACCCAGCACCCCGAGCACTGAGCACCCAGCACCCTGAGCACTGAGCACCCAGCACTCTGAGTACTGAGCACTGAGCTCCCCGAGTACTGAGCACCCACCACCCCGAGCACTGAGCACCGAGGACACCGAGCACTGAGCAACCAGCACCCCGAGCACTGAGCACCCAGCACCCTGAGCACTGAGCACCCAGCACCCTGAGCACTGAGCACCCAGCACCCCGAGCACTAAGCACCCAGCAACCCGAGCACTGAGCACCCAGCACCCCGAGCACTGAGCACACAGCACCCTGAGTACTGAGCACCCAGCACCCTGAGTACTCAGCACCCAGCACCCTGAGCACTGAGCAACCAGCACCCTGAGTACTGAGCACCCTTCACCCCAAGCACTGAGCACCCTGAGAACTGAGCACCCAGCACCCCAAGCACTGAGAACCCTGAGTACTGAGCACCCAGCACCCTGATTAATGAGCACCCAGCACCCCGAGAACTGAGCACCCAGCACCCTGAGTATTGAGCACCGAGCACCCTGAGTACTGAGCACCCAGCACCCTGAGTACTGAGCACCCAGTGTACTGAGCACCGAGCACCCAGCACCCTGAGTACTGAGCACCCAGCACCCTGAGCACTGAGCACCCAGCACCCTGAGTACTGAGCACCGAGCACCCTGAGTACTGAGCAACCAGCACCCCGAGCACTGAGCACCCAGCACCCCGAGCACTGAGCACCCAGCACCCTGAGCACTGAGCACCCTGAGTACTGAGCACAGAGCACCCTGAGTACTGAGCACCCAGCACCCTGAGTATTGAGTACCCAGCAACCTGAGCACTGAGCACCAAGCACCCTGAGCACTGAGCACCAAGCACCCTGAGTACTGAGCACCCTGAGTACTGAGCACACAGCACCGTGAGCACTGAGCACCCAGCACCCCGAGCACTGAGCACCCAGCACCCTGAGCACTGAGCACCCTGAGTACTGAGCACAGAACACCCTGAGTACTGAGCACTGAGCACCCTGAGTACTGAGCACCCAGCACCCTGAGCACTGAGCACCCAGCACCCTGAGCACTGAGCACACTGAGCACTGAGCACCCAGCACCCTGAGTACTGAGCACCGAGCACCCTGAGCACTGAGAACCCAGCACCCTGAGTACTGAGCACCGAGCACCCCGAGCACTGAGCACCCAGCGCCCCGAGCACTGAGCACTGAGCACCCCGAGTACGGAGCACCCAGCACCCCGAGCACTGAGCACCCAGCACCCTGAGCACTGAGCACCCAGCACCCTGAGTACTGAGCACTGAGCTCCCCGAGTACTGAGCACCCACCACCCCGTGCACTGAGCACCGAGGACACCGAGCACTGAGCACCCAGCACCCCGAGCACTGAGCACCCAGCACCCTGAGCACTGAGCACCCAGCACCCTGAGCACTGAGCACCCAGCACCCCGAGCACTAAGCACCCAGCAACCCGAGCACTGAGCACCCAGCACCCCGAGCACTGAGCACCCAGCACCCTGAGTACTGAGCACCCAGCACCCTGAGTACTCAGCACCCAGCACCCTGAGCACTGAGCAACCAGCACCCTGAGTACTGAGCACCCTGCACCCCAAGCACTAAGCACCCTGAGAACTGAGCACCCAGCACCCCAAGCACTGAGCACCCTGAGTACTGAGCACCCAGCACCCTGATTAATGAGCACCCAGCACCCCGAGAACTGAGCACCCAGCGCCCCGAGCACTGAGCACTGAGCACCCCGAGTACGGAGCACAAGCACCCCGAGCACTGAGCACCCAGCACCCTGAGCACTGAGCACCCAGCACCCTGAGTACTGAGCACTGAGCTCCCCGAGTACTGAGCACCCACCACCCCTTGCACTGAGCACCGAGGACACCGAGCACTGAGCACCCAGCACCCCGAGCACTGAGCACCCAGCACCCTGAGCACTGAGCACCCAGCACCCTGAGCACTGAGCACCCAGCACCCCGAGCACTAAGCACCCAGCAACCCGAGCACTGAGCACCCAGCACCCCGAGCACTGAGCACCCAGCACCCTGAGTACTGAGCACCCAGCACCCTGAGTACTCAGCACCCAGCACCCTGAGCACTGAGCAACCAGCACCCTGAGTACTGAGCACCCTGCACCCCAAGCACTAAGCACCCTGAGAACTGAGCACCCAGCACCCCAAGCACTGAGCACCCTGAGTACTGAGCACCCAGCACCCTGATTAATGAGCACCCAGCACCCCGAGAACTGAGCACCCAGCACCCTGAGTATTGAGCACCGAGCACCCTGAGTACTGAGCACCCAGCACCCTGAGTACTGAGCACCCAGTGTACTGAGCACCGAGCACCCAGCACCCTGAGTACTGAGCACCCAGCCCCCTGAGCACTGAGCACCCAGCACCCTGAGTACTGAGCACCGAGCACCCTGAGTACTGAGCACCCAGCACCCCGAGCACTGAGCACCCAGCACCCCGAGCACTGAGCACCCAGCACCCTGAGCACTGAGCACCCTGAGTACTGAGCACTGAGCACCCTGAGTACTGAGCACCCAGCACCCTGAGTATTGAGCACCCAGCAACCTGAGCACTGAGCACCGAGCACCCTGAGCACTGAGCACCAAGCACCCTGAGTACTGAGCACCCTGAGTACTGAGCACACAGCACCGTGAGCACTGAGCACCCAGCACCCCGAGCACTGAGCTCCCAGCACCCTGAGCACTGAGCACCCTGAGTACTGAGCACTGAGCACCCTGAGTACTGAGCACTGAGCACCCTGAGTACTGAGCACCCAGCACCCTGAGTACTGAGCACCCAGCACCCTGAGCAATGAGCACCCGGAGTACTGAGCACCCAGCACCCTGAGTACTAAGCACCGAGCACCCTGAGTACTGAGCACCCAGTACCCTGAGCACTGAACACACAGCACCCTGAGTACTGAGCACCCCGAGCATTGAGCACCCAGCACCCTGAGCACTGAGGACCCAGCACCCTGAGAACTGAGCACCCAGCACCCTGAGCACTGAGCACCCAGCACCCTGAGTACTGAGCACCCAGCACCCTGAGCACTGAGCACCCAGCACCCTGAGTAATGAGCACTGAGCACCCAGCACCCCGAGCACTGAGCACTCAGCACCCTGTGTACTGAGCACTGAGTACCCAGCACCCCGAGCACTGAGCACCCAGCACCCTGAGCACTGAGCACCCTGAGTACTGAGCACCCAGCACCCTGAGCACTGTGCACCCAGCACCCTGAGCACTGAGCACCCAGCACCCAGAGCACTGAGCACCCTGAGTACTGAGCACTGAGCACCCTGAGCACTGAGAACCGAGCACCCTGAGTGCTGAGCACTGAGCACCCTGACCACTGAGCACCCAGAACCCTGAGTACTGAGCACCCAGCACCCTGATCACTGAGGACGGAGCACCCTGAGTACTAAGCACAAAGCACCCTGAGTACTGAGCACCCAGCACCCTGAGCACTGAGCACCCAGCACACTGAGTACTGAGCACTGAGCACCCTGAGTACTGAGCACCGAGCACCCTGAGCACTGAGCACCCAGCACGCTGAGTACTGAGCACTGAGCACCCTGATTAATGAGCACCCAGCACCCCGAGAACTGAGCACCCAGCACCCTGAGTATTGAGCACCGAGCACCCTGAGTACTGAGCACCCAGCACCCTGAGTACTGAGCACCCAGTGTACTGAGCACCGAGGACCCAGCACCCTGAGTACTGAGCACCCAGCACCCTGAGCACCGAGCACCCAGCACCCTGAGTACTGAGCACCGAGCACCCTGAGTACTGAGCACCCAGCACCCCGAGCACTGAGCACCCAGCACCCCGAGCACTGAGCACCCAGCACACCGAGCACTCAGCACCCAGCACCCCGAGCACTGAGCACCCAGCACACCGAGCACTGAGCACCCAGCACCCCGAGCACCGAGCACCATGAGTACTAAGCACCGAGCACCCTGAGCACTGAGCACCCAGCACCCTGAGCACTGAGCACCCAGCACCCTGAGTACTGAGCCCCCAGCACCCCGAGCACTGAGCACCCAGCACCGTGAGTACTGAGCACCCAGCACCCTGAGCACTGAGCACCGAGCACCCTGAGCACTGAGCACCCAGCACCCTGAGGACTGAATACCCAGCACCCCGAGCACTGAGCACCCAGCACCCTGAGCACTGAGCACCCTGATTACTGAGCACTGAGCACCCTGAGTACTGAGCACCCAGCACCCTGAGTATTGAGCACCCAGCAACCTGAGCACTGAGCACCAAGCACCCTGAGCACTGAGCACCCAGCACCCTGAGCACTGAGCACCCAGCACCCTGAGCACTTAGCACCCTGAGGACTGAGCACCCAGCACCCTGAGTACTGAGCACCCAGCACCCTGAGTACTGAGCACCCAGCATCCTGAGTACTGAGCACCCTGAGTACTGAGCACCCAGCACCCCGAGCACTGAGCACCCAGCATCCTGAGTACTGTGCAACCTGAGTACTGAGCACCCAGCAACCTGAGTACTTAGCACCCAGCACCTGAGCACTTAGCACCCAGCACCCTGAGTACTGAGCACCGAGCACTCCGAGTACTGAGCACCCAGCACCCCGAGCACTGAGCACCCAGCACCCTGAGCACTGAGCACCCAGCACCCCAAGCACTGAGCACCCAGCACCCTGAGTACTGAGTACTGAGCACCCTGAGTACTGAGCACCCAGCATCCTGAGCACTGAGCACCCGGCACCCTGAGTACTGAGCACCGACCACCCCGAGCACTGAGCACGCAGCACCCTGAGTACTGAGCACCCAGCACTAAAAGTACTGAGCACCGAGCATCCTGAGCACTGAGCACCGAGCACCCCGAGCACTGAGCACCCAGCACCCTGAGTACTGAGCACCCAGCAAAAAGTGTACTGAGCAGCGAGCACCCTGAGCACTGAGCACCCAGCACCCTGAGTAATGAGCACCCAGCACCCCGAGTACTGAGCACCCAGCACCCCGAGCACTGAGCACCCAGCACCCTGAGTACTGAGCACCCAGCACCCTGAGCACTGAGCACAAAGCACACTGAGTACTGAGCACCCTGAGTACTGAGCATAGAGGACCCTGAGCACTGAGCACCCAGCACCCTGAGCACTGAGCACCCAGCACACCGAGAATGAGCACCCATCACTCTGAGTACTGAGAACCGAGCACCCTGAGTACTGAGGATGCAGCACGCTGAGCACTGAGCACCCAGCACCCCGAGTACTGAGCACCCAGCACCCCGAGCACTGAGCACCCAGCACCACGAGAATGAGCACCCAGCACCCTGAGTACTGAGCACCCAGCACCCTGAGTACTGAGCACCCTGAGTACTGAGCACCGATCACCCTGAGCACTGAGCACCCAACACCCTGAGTACTGAGCACCCAACGTACTGAGCACCGAGCACACTGAGCACTGAGCACCCAGCACCCTGAGTACTGAGCACCGAGCACCCTGAGCACTGAGCACCCAGCACCCTGAGTACTGAGCACCGAGCACCCCGAGCACTGAGCACCCAGCGCCCCGAGCACTGAGCACCCAGCACCCCGAGCACTGAGCACCCAGCACCCGTAGCACTGAGGACCCAGCACCCCGAGCAATGAGCACCCAGCACCCTGAGTACTGAGCACCCAGCACCCCGAGTACTGAGCACCCAGCAACCTGAGCACCGAGCACCCAGCACCCCGAGCACTGAGCACCCAGCACCCTGAGCACTGAGCACCCAGCACTCTGAGTACTGAGCACTGAGCTCCCCGAGTACTGAGCACCCACCACCCCGAGCACTGAGCACCGAGGACACCGAGCACTGAGCAACCAGCACCCCGAGCACTGAGCACCCAGCACCCTGAGCACTGAGCACCCAGCACCCTGAGCACTGAGCACCCAGCACCCCGAGCACTAAGCACCCAGCAACCCGAGCACTGAGCACCCAGCACCCCGAGCACTGAGCACACAGCACCCTGAGTACTGAGCACCCAGCACCCTGAGTACTCAGCACCCAGCACCCTGAGCACTGAGCAACCAGCACCCTGAGTACTGAGCACCCTTCACCCCAAGCACTGAGCACCCTGAGAACTGAGCACCCAGCACCCCAAGCACTGAGAACCCTGAGTACTGAGCACCCAGCACCCTGATTAATGAGCACCCAGCACCCCGAGAACTGAGCACCCAGCACCCTGAGTATTGAGCACCGAGCACCCTGAGTACTGAGCACCCAGCACCCTGAGTACTGAGCACCCAGTGTACTGAGCACCGAGCACCCAGCACCCTGAGTACTGAGCACCCAGCACCCTGAGCACTGATCACCCAGCACCCTGAGTACTGAGCACCGAGCACCCTGAGTACTGAGCAACCAGCACCCCGAGCACTGAGCACCCAGCACCCCGAGCACTGAGCACCCAGCACCCTGAGCACTGAGCACCCTGAGTACTGAGCACAGAGCACCCTGAGTACTGAGCACCCAGCACCCTGAGTATTGAGCACCCAGCAACCTGAGCACTGAGCACCAAGCACACTGAGCACTGAGCACCAAGCACCCTGAGTACTGAGCACCCTGAGTACTGAGCACACAGCACCGTGAGCACTGAGCACCCAGCACCCCGAGCACTGAGCACCCAGCACCCTGAGCACTGAGCACCCTGAGTACTGAGCACTGAACACCCTGAGTACTGAGCACTGAGCACCCTGAGTACTGAGCACCCAGCACCCTGAGTACTGAGCACCCAGCACCCTGAGCAATAAGCACCCGGAGTACTGAGCACCCAGCACCCTGAGTACTAAGCACCGAGCACCCTGAGTACTGAGCACCCAGTACCCTGAGCACTGAACACACAGCACCCTGAGTACTGAGCACCCTGAGCATTGAGCACCCAGCACCCTGAGCACTGAGGACCCAGCACCCTGAGTACTGAGCACCCAGCACCCTGAGCACTGAGCACCCAGCACCCTGAGTACTGAGCACCCAGCACCCTGAGCACTGAGCACTCTGAGTAATGAGCACTGAGCACCCAGCACCCCGAGCACTGAGCACTCAGCACCCTGTGTACTGAGCACTGAGTACCCAGCACCCCGAGCACTGAGCACCCAGCACCCTGAGCACTGAGCACCCTGAGTACTGAGCACCCTGAGCACTGAGCACCCAGCACCCTGAGCACTGAGCACCCAGCACCCAGAGCACTGAGCACCCTGAGTACTGAGCACTGAGCACCCTGAGCACTGAGCACCGAGCACCCTGAGTGCTGAGCACTGAGCACCCTGACCACTGAGCACCCAGCACCCTGAGTACTGAGCACCCAGCACCCTGAGCACTGAGGACCGAGCACCCTGAGTACTAAGCACAAAGCACCCTGAGTACTGAGCACCCAGCACCCTGAGCACTGAGCACCCAGCACACTGAGTACTGAGCACTGAGCACCCTGAGTACTGAGCACCGAGCACCCTGAGCACTGAGCACCCAGCACGCTGAGTACTGAGCACTGAGCACCCTGATTAATGAGCACCCGGCACCCCGAGAACTGAGCACCCAGCACCCTGAGTATTGAGCACCGAGCACACTGAGTACTGAGCACCCAGCACCCTGAGTACTGAGCACCCAGTGTACTGAGCACCGAGCACCCAGCTTCCTGAGTACTGAGCACCCAGCACCCTGAGCACTGAGCACCCAGCACCCTGAGTACTGAGCACCGAGCACCCTGAGTACTGAGCACCCAGCACCCCGAGCACTGAGCACCCAGCACCCCGAGCACTGAACACCCAGCACACCGAGCACTCAGCACACAGCACCCCGAGCACTGAGCACCCAGCACACCGAGCACTGAGCACCCAGCACCACGAGCACCGAGCACCATGAGTACTAAGCACCGAGCACCCTGAGCACTGAGCACCCAGCACCCTGAGCACTGAGCACCCAGCACCCTGAGTACTGAGCCCCCAGCACCCCGAGCACTGAGCACCCAGCACCGTGAGTACTGAGCACCCAGCACCCTGAGCACTGAGCACCGAGCACCCTGAGCACTGAGCACCCAGCACCCTGAGGACTGAGTACCCAGCACCCCGAGCACTGAGCACCCAGCACCCTGAACACTGAGCTCCCTGATTACTGAGCACTGAGCACCCTGAGTACTGAGCACCCAGCACCCTGAGTATTGAGCACCCAGCAACCTGAGCACTGAGCACCGAGCACCCTGAGCACAGAGCACCCAGCACCCTGAGCACTGAGCACCCAGCACCCTGAGCACTTAGCACCCTGAGGACTGAGCACCCAGCACCCTGAGTACTGAGCACCCAGCACCCTGAGTACTGAGCACCCAGCACCCCGAGCACTGAGCACCCAGCACCCTGAGCACTGAGAACTGAGCACCCAGCACCCCGAGCACTGAGCACCCAGCACCCTGAGCACCCAGCACCCTGAGCACTGAGCACCCTGAGCACTGTGCACCCTCAGCACTGAGCACTGAGCACCCAGCACCCTGAGTACTGAGCACCCAACACTCTGAGCACTGAGCACCCAGCACGCTGAGTACTGAGCACTGAGCACACAGCACCCTGAGTACTGAGCACCCAGCACCCCGAGCACTGAGCACCCAGCGCCCCGAGCACTGAGCACCCAGCACCCTGAGCACTGAGCACTGAGCACACTGAGCACTGAGCACCCAGCACCCCGAGTACTGAGCACTGAGAACCCTGAGTACTGAGCACCCAACACCCAGAGTACTGATCACCCAGCACCCTGAGAACTGAGCACCCAGCACCCTGAGTACTGAGCACCCAGCACCCTGAGTACTGAGCACCCAGCACCCTGAGCACTGAGCACTGAGCACCCAGCACACTGAGCACTGAGCACTGAGCAACCAGCCCCCTGAGTACTGAGCACCCAGCACCATGAGTACTGAGCACCCAGCACCCTGAGCACTGAGCACCCTGAGGACTGAGCACCCAGCACCCTGAGCACTGAGCACCCAGCACACTGAGTACTGAGCACCGATCACCCTGAGCACTGAGCACCCAGCACCCCGAGCACTGAGCACCCAGCACCCCGAGCACTGAGCACCCAGCACCCCGAGCACTGAGCACCCAGCACCCCGAGCACTGAGCACCCAGCACCCTGAGCACTGAAAACCCAGCACCCTGAGCACTGAGCACCCAGCACCCTGAGTACTGAGTACTCAGCACCCGGAGCACTGAGCACCCAGCACCCTGAGTACTGAGCACCAAGCACCCTGAGCACTGAGCACCCAGCACCCTGAGTACTGAGCTCCCTGAGTACTGAGCACCGATCACCCTGAGCACTGAGCACCCAGCACCCTGAGTACTGAGCACCCAGCACCCTGAGCACTGAGCACCCAGCACCCTGAGCACTGAGCACCCAGCACCCTGAGTACTGAGCACCCAGCACCCTGAGTACTGAGTACCCAGCACCCTGAGCACTGAGGACCCAGCACCCTGAGTACTGAGCACCGAGCACCCTGAGTACTGAGCACCCAGCACCCTGAGTACTGAGCACACAGCACCCTGTGCACTGAGCACCCAGCACCCTGAGTACTGAGCACCCAGCACCCTGAGTACTGAGCACCCAGCACCCAGAGCACTGAGCACCCAGCACCCCGAGCACGGAGCACCCAGGACCCCGAGCACTGAGTACTGAGCACTCAGCACCCTGAGTACTGAGCAGGGAGCTAACCGAGCACTGAGCACCCTGAGTACTGAGCACCCAGCACCCCGATCACTGAGCACCCAGCACCCTGAGCACTGAGCACCCAGCACCCTGAGCACTGAGCACCCAGCACCCTGAGTACTGAGCACCCAGCACGCTGAGTACTGAGCACCCAGCACCCTGAGCACTGAGCACCCAGCACCCTGAGTACTGAGCACTGAGCACCCAGCACCCCGAGCACTGAGCACCCAGCACCCTGTGTACTGAGCACTGAGCACCCTGAGTACTAAGCACCCAGCACCCTGAGTACTGAGCACCCAGCACCCTGAGCACTGAGCACCGAGCACCCCGAGCACTGAGCACCTAGCACCCTGAGCACTCAGCACCCAGCACCCCGAGCACTGAGCACCCAGCACCCTGAGCACTGAGCACCCAGCACCATGAGCACGGAGAACCCCGAGTACTGAGCACCCAGCACCCTGAGCACTGAGCACCCAGCACCTTGAGTACTGAGCACCGAGCACCTCGAGCACTAAGCACCCAGCACCCTGAGTACTGAGCACCCAGCACCCTGAGCACTGAGCACCCAGAACCCTGAGCACTGAGCACCCAGCACCCTGAGCACGGAGCACCCAGCACCCTGAGTACTGAGCACCCAACACCCAGACTACTGAGCTCCCAGCACCCTGAGCACTGAGCACCCAGCACCCTGAGTACTGAGCACCCAGCACCCTGAGTACTGAACACCCAGCACCCTGAGCACTGAGCACTGAGCACCCTGAGCACTGAGTACTGAGCACTGAGCACCCTGAGCACTGAGCACCCAGCACCCCGAGTACTGAGCACCCAGCACCCCGAGCACTGAGCACCCAGCGCCCCGAGCACTGAGCACTCAGCACCCTGAGCACTGAGCACCCAGCACCCCGAGTACTGAGCACTGAGCACCCTGAGTACTGAGCACCAAGCACCCCGAGTACTGAGCACTGAGCACCCTGAGTACTGAGCACCCAGCACCCTGAGCACTGAGCACCCAGCACACTGAGTACTGAGCACTGAAAACCCTGAGTACTGAGCACCGAGCACCCTGAGTACTGAGCACCCAGCACCCTGATCACTGAGCACGGAGCACCCCGAGGACTGAGCACCCAGCACCCTGAGCACTGAGCACCCAGCACCTTGAGTACTGAGCACCGAGCACAACGAGCACTGAGCACCCAGCACCCTGAGTACTGAGCACCCAGCACCCTGAGCACTGAGCACCCAGCTCCCTGAGCACTGAGCACGCAGCACCCCAAGCACGGAGCACCCAGCACCCTGAGTACTGAGCACAGAGCACCCTGAGCACTGAGCACCCAGCACCCTGAGTACTGAGCACCCAGCATCCTGAGTACTGAGCAACCAGCACCCTGAGCACTGAGCACTGAGCACCCAGCACCCTGACCACTGAGCACTGAGCACCCAGCACCACAGCCCTGAGCACCCAGCACCCCGAGCACTGAGCACCCAGCACCCTGAGCACTGAGCACCCAGCACACTGAGTACTGAGCAACCAGCAACCTGAGTACTGAGCACCCAGCACCCTGAGTACTGAGCACTCAGCACCCTGAGTACTGAGCACCGAGCACAATGAGCAATGAGCACCCAGCACCCTGAGCACTGAGCACCCGGAGGACTGAGCACCCAGCACCCTGAGCACTGAGCACCGATCACTCTGAGCAGTGAGCACCCAGCACCCCGAGCACTGAGCACCCAGCACCCTGAGTACTGAGCACCCAGCACCCCGAGTACTGAGCACCCAGCACCCTGAGTACTGAGCACCCAGCACCCCGAGCACTGAGCACACAGCACCCTGAGTACTGAGCACCCTGAGTACTGAGAACTGAGCACAGATCATCCTGAGTACTGAGCACCCTGAGGACTGAGCACCCAGCACCCAGAGCAATGAGAACCCAGCACCCTGAGTACTGAGCACTGATCACCCTGAGCACTGAGCACCCAGCACCCCGAGCACTGAGCACCCAGCACCCCGAGCACTGAGCACCCAGCACCCTGAGCACTGAGCACCGAGCACCCTGAGAACTGAACACCCAGCACCCTGAGCACTCAGCACTGAGCACCCAGCACCCTGAGCACTGAGCACTGAGCACCCAGCACACCGAGCACTGAGCACCCAGCACCCTGAGCACCCAGCACCCTGAGCACTGAGCACCCTGAGCACTGAGCACATTGAGCACTGAGCACTGAGCACCCAGCACCCTGAGTACTGAGCACCCAACACTCTGAGCACTGAGCACCCAGCACGCTGAGTACTGAGCACTGAGCACACAGCACCCTGAGTACTGAGCACCCAGCACCCCGAGCACTGAGCACCCAGCGCCCCGAGCACTGAGCACCCAGCACCTTGAGTACTGAGCACCGAGCACCCCGAGCACTGAGCACCCAGCACCCCGAGCACTGAGCACCCAGCGCCCCGAGCACTGAGCACCCAGCACCCCGAGCACTGAGCACTGAGCACACTGAGCACTGAGCACCCAGCACCCCGAGTACTGAGCACTGAGCGCCCTGAGTACTGAGCACCCAGCACCCCGAGTACTGAGCACTGAGCACCCTGAGTACTGAGCACCCAGCACCCTGAGCACTGAGAACCCTGAGTACTGAGCACCGAGCACCCTGAGTACTGAGCACCCAGCCCCCTGAGCACTGAGCACGGAGCACCCCGAGGACTGAGCACCCCGCACCCTGAGCACTGAGCACCCAGCACCTTGAGTACTGAGCACCGAGCACCCCGAGCACTGAGCACCCAGCACCCTGAGTACTGAGCACCCAACACCCAGAGTACTGAGCACCCAGCACCCTGATCACTGAGCACCCCGCACCCTGAGTACTGAGCACCCAGCACACTGAGTACTGAGCACCCAGCACCCTGAGTACTGAGCACCTAGCACCCTGAGCACTGAGCACTGACCACCCAGCACCCCGAGCACTGAGCACCCAGCACCCCGAGCACTGAGCACCTAGCGCCCTGAGCACTGAGCACCCGGCACCCTGAGCACTGAGCACCCAGCCCCCTGAGTACTGAGCACCCAGCACCATGAGTACTGAGCACCCAGCACCCTGAGTACTGAGCACCGAGCACCCCGAGCACTGAGCACCCAGCACCCTGAGCACTGAGCACCCTGAGGACTGAGCACCCAGCACCCTGAGCACCTAGCACCCCGAGCACTGAGCACCCAGCACCCTGAGCACTGAGCACCCTGAGCACTGAGCACCCAGCACCCCGAGCACTGAGCACCCAGCACCCTGAGTACTGAGCACCCAGCACCCTGAGCACTGAGCACCCAGCACCCTGAGTACTGAGCACCCTGAGTACTGAGCACCGATCACCCTGAGCACTGAGCACCCAGCACCCTGAGTACTGAGCACCCAGCACCCTGAGCACTGAGCACCCAGCACCCTGAGTACTGAGCACCCAGAACCCTGAGTACTGAGTACAAAGCACCCTGAGCACTGAGCACCCAGCACCCTGAGTACTGAGCACCGAGCACACTAAGTACTGAGCACCAAGCATCCTGAGTACTGAGCACCCAGCACCCTGAGCACTGAGCACCCAGCACCCTGAGTACTGAACACCCAGCACCCTGAGCACTGAGCACTGAGCACCCTGAGCACTGAGTACTGAGCACTGAGCACCCTGAGCACTGAGCACCCAGCACCCCGAGTACTGAGCACCCAGCACCCCGAGCACTGAGCACCCAGCGCCCCGAGCACTGAGCACTCAGCACCCTGAGCACTGAGCACCCAGCACCCCGAGTACTGAGCACTGAGCACCCTGAGTACTGAGCACCAAGCACCCCGAGTACTGAGCACTGAGCACCCTGAGTACTGAGCACCCAGCACCCTGAGCACTGAGCACCCAGCACCCTGAGTACTGAGCACTGAAAACCCTGAGTACTGAGCACCGAGCACCCTGAGTACTGAGCACCCAGCACCCTGATCACTGAGCACGGAGCACCCCGAGGACTGAGCACCCAGCACCCTGAGCACTGAGCACCCAGCACCTTGAGTACTGAGCACCGAGCACAACGAGCACTGAGCACCCAGCACCCTGAGTACTGAGCACCCAGCACCCTGAGCACTGAGCACCCAGCTCCCTGAGCACTGAGCACGCAGCACCCCAAGCACGGAGCACCCAGCACCCTGAGTACTGAGCACAGAGCACCCTGAGCACTGAGCACCCAGCACCCTGAGTACTGAGCACCCAGCACCCTGAGTACTGAGCAACCAGCACCCTGAGCACTGAGCACTGAGCACCCAGCACCCTGACCACTGAGCACTGAGCACCCAGCACCACAGCCCTGAGCACCCAGCACCCCGAGCACTGAGCACCCAGCACCCTGAGCACTGAGCACCCAGCACACTGAGTACTGAGCAACCAGCAACCTGAGTACTGAGAACCCAGCACCCTGAGTACTGAGCACTCAGCACCCTGAGTACTGAGCACCGAGCACAATGAGCAATGAGCACCCAGCACCCTGAGCACTGAGCACCCGGAGGACTGAGCACCCAGCACCCTGAGCACTGAGCACCGATCACTCTGAGCAGTGAGCACCCAGCACCCCGAGCACTGAGCACCCAGCACCCTGAGTACTGAGCACCCAGCACCCCGAGTACTGAGCACCCAGCACCCTGAGTACTGAGCACCCAGCACCCCGAGCACTGAGCACACAGCACCCTGAGTACTGAGCACCCTGAGTACTGAGAACTGAGCACAGATCATCCTGAGTACTGAGCACCCTGAGGACTGAGCACCCAGCACCCAGAGCAATGAGAACCCAGCACCCTGAGTACTGAGCACTGATCACCCTGAGCACTGAGCACCCAGCACCCCGAGCACTGAGCACCCAGCACCCCGAGCACTGAGCACCCAGCACCCTGAGCACTGAGCACCGAGCACCCTGAGTACTGAACACCCAGCACCCTGAGCACTCAGCACTGAGCACCCAGCACCCTGAGCACTGAGCACTGAGCACCCAGCACACCGAGCACTGAGCACCCAGCACCCTGAGCACCCAGCACCCTGAGCACTGAGCACCCTGAGCACTGAGCACCCTGAGCACTGAGCACTGAGCACCCAGCACCCTGAGTACTGAGCACCCAACACTCTGAGCACTGAGCACCCAGCACGCTGAGTACTGAGCACTGAGCACACAGCACCCTGAGTACTGAGCACCCAGCACCCCGAGCACTGAGCACCCAGCGCCCCGAGCACTGAGCACCCAGCACCCCGAGCACTGAGCACTGAGCACACTGAGCACTGAGCACCCAGCACCCCGAGTACTGAGCACTGAGCGCCCTGAGTACTGAGCACCCAGCACCCCGAGTACTGAGCACTGAGCACCCTGAGTACTGAGCACCCAGCACCCTGAGCACTGAGAACCCTGAGTACTGAGCACCGAGCACCCTGAGTACTGAGCACCCAGCCCCCTGAGCACTGAGCACGGAGCACCCCGAGGACTGAGCACCCCGCACCCTGAGCACTGAGCACCCAGCACCTTGAGTACTGAGCACCGAGCACCCCGAGCACTGAGCACCCAGCACCCTGAGTACTGAGCACCCAACACCCAGAGTACTGAGCACCCAGCACCCTGATCACTGAGCACCCCGCACCCTGAGTACTGAGCACCCAGCACACTGAGTACTGAGCACCCAGCACCCTGAGTACTGAGCACCTAGCACCCTGAGCACTGAGCACTGACCACCCAGCACCCCGAGCACTGAGCACCCAGCACCCCGAGCACTGAGCACCTAGCGCCCTGAGCACTGAGCACCCGGCACCCTGAGCACTGAGCACCCAGCCCCCTGAGTACTGAGCACCCAGCACCATGAGTACTGAGCACCCAGCACCCTGAGTACTGAGCACCGAGCACCCCGAGCACTGAGCACCCAGCACCCTGAGCACTGAGCACCCTGAGGACTGAGCACCCAGCACCCTGAGCACCGAGCACCCCGAGCACTGAGCACCCAGCACCCTGAGCACTGAGCACCCTGAGCACTGAGCACCCAGCACCCCGAGCACTGAGCACCCAGCACCCTGAGTACTGAGCACCCAGCACCCTGAGCACTGAGCACCCAGCACCCTGAGTACTGAGCACCCTGAGTACTGAGCACCGATCACCCTGAGCACTGAGCACCCAGCACCCTGAGTACTGAGCACCCAGCACCCTGAGCACTGAGCACCCAGCACCCTGAGTACTGAGCACCCAGAACCCTGAGTACTGAGTACAAAGCACCCTGAGCACTGAGCACCCAGCACCCTGAGTACTGAGCACCGAGCACACTAAGTACTGAGCACCAAGCATCCTGAGTACTGAGCACCCAGCACCCTGAGCACTGAGCACCCAGCACCCTGAGTACTGAGCACCCAGCACCCTGAGTACTGAGCACCCAGCACCCTGAGGACTGAGCACCCAGCACCCTGAGTACTGAGCACCCAGCACCCCGAGCACTGAGCACCCAGCACCCTGAGTACTGAGCACCCAGCACCCTGAGCACTGAGCACCCAGCACCCTGAGTACTGAGCACCCTGAGTACTGAGCACCGATCACCCTGAGCACTGAGCACCCAGCACCCTGAGTACTGAGCACCCAGCAACCTGAGCACTGAGCACCCAGCACCCTGAGTACTGAGCACCCAGAACCCTGAGTACTGAGTACAATGCACCCTGAGCACTGAGCACCCAGCACCCTGAGTACTGAGCACCGAGCACACTAAGTACTGAGCACCAAGCATCCTGAGTACTGAGCACCCAGCACCCTGAGCACTGAGCACCCAGCACCCTGAGTACTGAGCACCCAGCACCCTGAGTACTGAGCACCCAGCACCCAAAGTACTGAGCACCCAGCACCCTGAGTACTGAGCACCCAGCACCCTGAGTACTGAGCACCGAGCACCCCAAGCACTGAGCAACCAGCACCCTGAGTACTGAGCACTGATCACCCTGAGTACTGAGCACCGAACACCCTGAGTACTGAGCACCCAGCACCCTGAGGACTGAGCACCCAGCACCCTGAACACTGAGCACCCAGCACCCTGAGTACTGTGCCCCCAGCACCCTGAGTACTGAGCACCCAGCACCCTGAGCACTGAGCACCCAGCACCCCGAGCACTGAGCACCCAGCACCCTGAGCACTGAGCACCCAGCACCCCGAGCACTGAGCACCCAGCACCCTGAGCACTGAGCACCCAGCACCCTGAGCACTGAGCACCAAGCACCCTGAGTACTGAGTACTCAGCACCCTGAGCACTGAGCACCCAGCACCCTGAGTACTGATCACCGAGCACCCCGAGCACTGAGCACCCAGCACCCTGAGTACTGAGCACCCAGCACCCTGACTACTGAGCACCCAGCACCCTGAGTACTGAGCACCCAGCACCCTGAGCACTGAGCACAAAGCACGCTGAGTACTGAGCACTGAGCACCCTTAGTACTGAGCACCGAGGACCCTGAGCACTGAGCACCCAGCACCCTGAGCACTGAGCAGCCAGCACCCTCAGCACTGAGCACCCAGCACCCCGAGCACTGAGCACCCAGCACCCTGAGCACTGAGCACCCAGCACCCCGAGTACTGAGCACCCAGCACCCCGAGTAATGAGCACCGAGCACCCCGAGCACTGAGCACCCAGCACCCTGAGTACTGAGCACCCAGTACCCTGAGTACTGAGCACCCCGAGTACTGAGCACCCAGCACCCCGAGCACTGAGCACCCAGCACCCTGAGAACTGAGAACCGAGCACCCTGAGTACTGAGCACCCAGCACCCTGAGTACTGAGCCCCCAGCACCCTGAGTACTGAGCACCCAGCACCCCGAGCACTGAGCACCCAGCACCCCGAGAATGAGCACCCAGCACCCTGAGTACTGAGCACCCAGCACCCCGAGCACGGAGCACCCAGGACCCCGAGCACTGAGTACTGAACACCCAGCACCCGGAGTACTGAGCACCGAGCTCCCCGAGCACTGAGCACCCAGCACCCTGAGCACTGAGCACCCAGCACCCTGAGCACTGAGCACCCAGCACCCTGAGTACTGAGCACCCAGCACGCTGAGTACTGAGCACTCAGCACCCTGAGCACTGAGCACCCAGCACCCTGAGTACTGAGCACTGAGCACCCAGCACCCCGAGCACTGAGCACCCAGCACCCTGTGTACTGAGCACTGAGCACCCTGATTACTAAGCACCTAGCACCCTGAGTACTGAGCACCCAGGACCCTGAGCACTGAGCACCGAGCACCCCGAGCACTGAGCACCCAGCACCCTGAGCACTCAGCACCCATCACCCCGATCACTGAGCACCCAGCACCCTGAGCACTGAGCACCCAGCACCCTGAGCACTGAGCACCCAGCACCCAGAGCACTGAGCACCCAGCACCCTGAGCGCTGAGCACCCAGCACCCTGAGTACTGAGCACCCAGCACCCTGAGTACTGAGCACCGATCACCCTGAGCACTGAGCACCCAGCACCCTGAGTACTGAGCACCCAGCACCCTGAGCACTGAGCACCCAGCACCCTGAGCATTGAGCACCCAGCACCCTGAGTACTTAGCACCCAGAACCCTGAGTACTGAGTATAAAGCACCCTGAGCACTGAGCACCCAGCACCCTGAGTACTGAGCACGGAGCACCCTGAGTACTGAGCACCCAGCACCCTGAGTACTGAGCACCCAGCACCCTGAGCACTGAGCACCCAGCACCCTGAGTACTGAGCACCCAGCACCCTGAGTACTGAGCACTGATCACCCTGAGCACTGAGCACCCAGCACCCCGAGCACTGAGCACCCAGCACCCTGAGTACTGAGCACCTAGCACCCTGAGCACTGAGCACCGAGCACCCTGAGTACTGAACACCCAGCAACCTGAGCACTGAGCACTGAGCACCCAGCACCCTGAGCACTGATCACTGAGCACCCAGCACCCCGAGCACTGAGCACCCAGCACCCTGAGCACCCAGCAACCAGAGCACTGAGCACCCTGAGCACTGAGCACCCTGAGCACTGAGCACTGAGCACCCAGCACCCTGAGTACTGAGCACCCAACACTCTGAGCACTGAGCACCCAGCACGCTGAGTACTGAGCACTGAGCACACAGCACCCTGAGCACTGAGCACCCAGCACCCTGAGCACTGAGCACTGAGCACCCAGCATCCCGAGCACTGAGCACCAGGCACCCTGAGCACCCAGCACCCTGAGCACTGAGCACCCTGAGTACTGAGCACCCAGCACCCTGAGCACTGAGCACACAGCACCCTGAGTACTGAGCACCCTGAGTACTGAGCACCGATCACCCTGAGCACTGAGCACCCAGCACCCTGAGTACTGAGAACACAGCACCCTGAGCACTGAGCACCCAGCACCCTGAGCACTGAACACCCAGCACCCTGAGTACTGAGCACCCAGCACCCTGAGTACTGATCACCGAGCTCCCCGAGCACTGAGCACCCAGCACCCTGAGCACTGAGCACCCAGCACCCTGAGTACTGAACACCCAGCACCCTGAGTACTGAGCACCCAGCACCCTGAGTACTGATCACCGAGCACCCCGAGCACTGAGCACCCAGCACCCTGAGTACTGAGCACCCAGCACCCTGAATACTGAGCACCCAGCACCCTGAGTACTGAGCACTCAGCACCCTGAGCACTGAGCACCCAGCACCCTGAGTACTGAGCACTGAGCACCCAGCACCCCGAGCACTGAGCACCCAGCACCCTGTGTACTGAGCACTGAGCACCCTGATTACTAAGCACCCAGCACCCTGAGTACTGAGCACCCAGGACCCTAAGCACTGAGCACCGAGCACCCCGAGCACTGAGCACTCAGCACCCTGAGCGCTCAGCACCCATCACCCCGATCACTGAGCACCCAGCACCCTGAGCACTGAGCACCCAGCACTCTGAGCACTGAGCACCCAGCACCCAGAGCACTGAGCACCCAGCACCCTGAGCACTGAGCACCCAGCACCCTGAGTACTGAGCACCCAGCACCCTGAGTACTGAGCACCCAGCACCCTGAGTACTGAGCACCGAGCACCCTGAGTACTGAGCACCGAGCACCCTGAGTACTGAGCACCCAGCACCCTGAGCACTGAGCACCCAGCACCCTGAGTACTGAGCACCGAGCACCCTGAGTACTGAACACCCAGCACCCTGAGCACTGAGCACTGAGCACACAGCAGCCTGAGCACTGAGAACTGAGCACCCAGCACCCCGAGCACTGAGCACCCAGCACCCTGAGCACCCAGCACGATGAGCACTGAGCACCCTGAGCACTGAGCACCCTCAGCACTGAGCACTGAGCACCCAGCACCCTGAGTACTGAGCACCCAACACTCTGAGCACTGAGCACCCAGCACGCTGAGTACTGAGCACTGAGCACACAGCACCCTGAGTACAGAGCACCCAGCACCCCGAGCACTGAGCACCCAGCGCCCCGAGCGTTGAGAACCCAGCACCCTGAGCACTGAGCACTGAGCACACTGAGCACTGAGCACCCAGCACCCCGAGTACTGAGCACTGAGCACCCTGAGTACTGAGCACCCAGCACCCTGAGCACTGAGCACTGAGCACCCTGAGTACTGAGCACCCAGCACCCTGAGAACTGAGCACCCAGCACCCTGAGTACTGAGCACCCAGCACCCTGAGTACTGAGCACCCAGCACCCTGAGCACTGAGCACTGAGCACCCAGCACCTTGAGCACTGAGCACTGACCACCCAGCACCCCGAGCACTGAGCACCCAGCACCCCGAGCACTGAGCACCCAGCGCCCTGAGCACTGAGCACCCAGCACACTGAGCACTGAGCACCCAGCCCCCTGAGTACTGAGCACCCAGCACCATGAGTACTGAGCACCCAGCACCCTGAGCACTGAGCACCCTGAGGACTGAGCACCCAGCACCCTGAGCACTGAGCACCCAGCACCCTGAGTACTGAGCACCGATCACCCTGAGCACTGAGCACCCAGCACCCCGAGCACTGAGCACCCAGCACCCTGAGTACTGAGCACCCAGCACCCTGAGCACTGAGCACCCAGCACCCTGAGTACTGAGCACCCTGAGTACTGAGCACCGATCACCCTGAGCACTGAGCACCCAGCACCCTGTGTACTGAGCACCCAGCACCCTGAGCACTGAGCACCCAGCACCCTGAGCACTGAGCACCCAGCACCCTGAGTACTGAGCACCCAGCACCCTGAGTACTGAGTACCTAGCACCCTGAGCACTGAGGACCCAGCACCCTGAGTACTGAGCACCGAGCACCCTGAGTACTGAGCACCCAGCACCCTGAGTACTGAGCACACAGCACCCTGAGCACTGAGCACCCAGCACCCTGAGTACTGAGCACCCAGCACCCTGAGTACTGAGCACCCAGCACCCAGAGCACTGAGCACCCAGCACCCCGAGCATGGAGCACCCAGGACCCCGAGCACTGAGTACTGAGCACCCAGCACCCTGAGTACTGAGCACCGAGCTAACCGAGCACTGAGCACCCTGAGTACTGAGCACCCAGCACCCCGATCACTGAGCACCCAGCACCCTGAGCACTGAGCACCCAGCACCCTGAGCACTGAGCACCCAGCACCCTGAGTACTGAGCACCCAGCAGGCTGAGTACTGAGCACCCAGCACCCTGAGCACTGAGCACCCAGCACCCTGAGTACTGAGCACTGAGCACCCAGCACCCCGAGCACTGAGCACCCAGCACCCTGTGTACTGAGCACTGAGCACCCTGAGTACTAAGCACCCAGCACCCTGAGTACTGAGCACCCAGCACCCTGAGCACTGAGCACCGAGCACCCCGAGCACTGAGCACCCAGCACCCTGAGCACTCAGCACCCAGCACCCCGAGCACTGAGCACCAAGCACCCTGAGCACTGAGCACCCAGCACCATGAGCACGGAGAACCCCTAGTACTGAGCACCCAGCACCCTGAGCACTGAGCACCCAGCACCTTGAGTACTGAGCACCGAGCACCTCGAGCACTAAGCACCCAGCACCCTGAGTACTGAACACCCAGCAACCTGAGCACTGAGCACTGAGCACCCAGCACCCTGAGCACTGAGCACTGAGCACCCAGCACCCCGAGCACTGAGCACCCAGCACCCTGAGCATCCAGCACCCAGAGCACTGAGCACCCTGTGCACTGAGCACCCTGAGCACTGAGCACCCAGCACCCTGAGTACTGAGCACCCAACACTCTGAGCACTGAGCACCCAGCACGCTGAGTACTGAGCACTGAGCACACAGCACCCTGAGCACTGAGCACCCAGCACCCTGAGTACTGAGCACCCAGCACCCTGAGCACTGAGCACCCAGCACCCTGAGCATTGAGCACCCAGCACCCTGAGTACTTAGCACCCAGAACCCTGAGTACTGAGTATAAAGCACCCTGAGCACTGAGCACCCAGCACCCTGAGTACTGAGCACGGAGCACCCTGAGTACTGAGCACCCAGCACCCTGAGTACTGAGCACCCAGCACCCTGAGCACTGAGCACCCAGCACCCTGAGTACTGAGCACCCAGCACCCTGAGTACTGAGCACTGATCACCCTGAGCACTGAGCACCCAGCACCCCGAGCACTGAGCACCCAGCACCCTGAGTACTGAGCACCTAGCACCCTGAGCACTGAGCACCGAGCACCCTGAGTACTGAACACCCAGCAACCTGAGCACTGAGCACTGAGCACCCAGCACCCTGAGCACTGATCACTGAGCACCCAGCACCCCGAGCACTGAGCACCCAGCACCCTGAGCACCCAGCAACCAGAGCACTGAGCACCCTGAGCACTGAGCACCCTGAGCACTGAGCACTGAGCACCCAGCACCCTGAGTACTGAGCACCCAACACTCTGAGCACTGAGCACCCAGCACGCTGAGTACTGAGAACTGAGCACACAGCACCCTGAGCACTGAGCACCCAGCACCCTGAGCACTGAGCACTGAGCACCCAGCATCCCGAGCACTGAGCACCAGGCACCCTGAGCACCCAGCACCCTGAGCACTGAGCACCCTGAGTACTGAGCACCCAGCACCCTGAGCACTGAGCACACAGCACCCTGAGTACTGAGCACCCTGAGTACTGAGCACCGATCACCCTGAGCACTGAGCACCCAGCACCCTGAGTACTGAGAACACAGCACCCTGAGCACTGAGCACCCAGCACCCTGAGCACTGAACACCCAGCACCCTGAGTACTGAGCACCCAGCACCCTGAGTACTGATCACCGAGCTCCCCGAGCACTGAGCACCCAGCACCCTGAGCACTGAGCACCCAGCACCCTGAGTACTGAACACCCAGCACCCTGAGTACTGAGCACCCAGCACCCTGAGTACTGATCACCGAGCACCCCGAGCACTGAGCACCCAGCACCCTGAGTACTGAGCACCCAGCACCCTGAATACTGAGCACCCAGCACCCTGAGTACTGAGCACTCAGCACCCTGAGCACTGAGCACCCAGCACCCTGAGTACTGAGCACTGAGCACCCAGCACCCCGAGCACTGAGCACCCAGCACCCTGTGTACTGAGCACTGAGCACCCTGATTACTAAGCACCCAGCACCCTGAGTACTGAGCACCCAGGACCCTAAGCACTGAGCACCGAGCACCCCGAGCACTGAGCACTCAGCACCCTGAGCGCTCAGCACCCATCACCCCGATCACTGAGCACCCAGCACCCTGAGCACTGAGCACCCAGCACTCTGAGCACTGAGCACCCAGCACCCAGAGCACTGAGCACCCAGCACCCTGAGCACTGAGCACCCAGCACCCTGAGTACTGAGCACCCAGCACCCTGAGTACTGAGCACCCAGCACCCTGAGTACTGAGCACCGAGCACCCTGAGTACTGAGCACCGAGCACCCTGAGTACTGAGCACCCAGCACCCTGAGCACTGAGCACCCAGCACCCTGAGTACTGAGCACCGAGCACCCTGAGTACTGAACACCCAGCACCCTGAGCACTGAGCACTGAGCACACAGCAGCCTGAGCACTGAGAACTGAGCACCCAGCACCCCGAGCACTGAGCACCCAGCACCCTGAGCACCCAGCACGATGAGCACTGAGCACCCTGAGCACTGAGCACCCTCAGCACTGAGCACTGAGCACCCAGCACCCTGAGTACTGAGCACCCAACACTCTGAGCACTGAGCACCCAGCACGCTGAGTACTGAGCACTGAGCACACAGCACCCTGAGTACAGAGCACCCAGCACCCCGAGCACTGAGCACCCAGCGCCCCGAGCGTTGAGAACCCAGCACCCTGAGCACTGAGCACTGAGCACACTGAGCACTGAGCACCCAGCACCCCGAGTACTGAGCACTGAGCACCCTGAGTACTGAGCACCCAGCACCCTGAGCACTGAGCACTGAGCACCCTGAGTACTGAGCACCCAGCACCCTGAGAACTGAGCACCCAGCACCCTGAGTACTGAGCACCCAGCACCCTGAGTACTGAGCACCCAGCACCCTGAGCACTGAGCACTGAGCACCCAGCACCTTGAGCACTGAGCACTGACCACCCAGCACCCCGAGCACTGAGCACCCAGCACCCCGAGCACTGAGCACCCAGCGCCCTGAGCACTGAGCACCCAGCACACTGAGCACTGAGCACCCAGCCCCCTGAGTACTGAGCACCCAGCACCATGAGTACTGAGCACCCAGCACCCTGAGCACTGAGCACCCTGAGGACTGAGCACCCAGCACCCTGAGCACTGAGCACCCAGCACCCTGAGTACTGAGCACCGATCACCCTGAGCACTGAGCACCCAGCACCCCGAGCACTGAGCACCCAGCACCCTGAGTACTGAGCACCCAGCACCCTGAGCACTGAGCACCCAGCACCCTGAGTACTGAGCACCCTGAGTACTGAGCACCGATCACCCTGAGCACTGAGCACCCAGCACCCTGTGTACTGAGCACCCAGCACCCTGAGCACTGAGCACCCAGCACCCTGAGCACTGAGCACCCAGCACCCTGAGTACTGAGCACCCAGCACCCTGAGTACTGAGTACCTAGCACCCTGAGCACTGAGGACCCAGCACCCTGAGTACTGAGCACCGAGCACCCTGAGTACTGAGCACCCAGCACCCTGAGTACTGAGCACACAGCACCCTGAGCACTGAGCACCCAGCACCCTGAGTACTGAGCACCCAGCACCCTGAGTACTGAGCACCCAGCACCCAGAGCACTGAGCACCCAGCACCCCGAGCATGGAGCACCCAGGACCCCGAGCACTGAGTACTGAGCACCCAGCACCCTGAGTACTGAGCACCGAGCTAACCGAGCACTGAGCACCCTGAGTACTGAGCACCCAGCACCCCGATCACTGAGCACCCAGCACCCTGAGCACTGAGCACCCAGCACCCTGAGCACTGAGCACCCAGCACCCTGAGTACTGAGCACCCAGCAGGCTGAGTACTGAGCACCCAGCACCCTGAGCACTGAGCACCCAGCACCCTGAGTACTGAGCACTGAGCACCCAGCACCCCGAGCACTGAGCACCCAGCACCCTGTGTACTGAGCACTGAGCACCCTGAGTACTAAGCACCCAGCACCCTGAGTACTGAGCACCCAGCACCCTGAGCACTGAGCACCGAGCACCCCGAGCACTGAGCACCCAGCACCCTGAGCACTCAGCACCCAGCACCCCGAGCACTGAGCACCAAGCACCCTGAGCACTGAGCACCCAGCACCATGAGCACGGAGAACCCCTAGTACTGAGCACCCAGCACCCTGAGCACTGAGCACCCAGCACCTTGAGTACTGAGCACCGAGCACCTCGAGCACTAAGCACCCAGCACCCTGAGTACTGAACACCCAGCAACCTGAGCACTGAGCACTGAGCACCCAGCACCCTGAGCACTGAGCACTGAGCACCCAGCACCCCGAGCACTGAGCACCCAGCACCCTGAGCATCCAGCACCCAGAGCACTGAGCACCCTGTGCACTGAGCACCCTGAGCACTGAGCACCCAGCACCCTGAGTACTGAGCACCCAACACTCTGAGCACTGAGCACCCAGCACGCTGAGTACTGAGCACTGAGCACACAGCACCCTGAGCACTGAGCACCCAGCACCCTGAGCACTGAGCACTGAGCACCCAGCATCCCGAGCACTGAGCACCAGGCACCCTGAGCACCCAGCACCCTGAGCACTGAGCACCCTGAGTACTGAGCACCCAGCACCCTGAGCACTGAGCACACAGCACCCTGAGTACTGAGCACCCTGAGTACTGAGCACCGATCACCCTGAGCACTGAGCACCCAGCACCCTGAGTACCGAGCACACAGCACCCTGAGCACTGAGCACCCAGCACCCTGAGCACTGAGCACCCAGCACCCTGAGTACTGAGCACCCAGAACCCTGAGTACTGAGTACAAAGCACCCTGAGCACTGAGCACCCAGCACCCTGAGTACTGAGCACCGAGCACCCTGTGTACTGAGCACCCAGCACCCTGAGTACTGAGCACCCAGCACCCTGAGCACTGAGCACCCAGCACCCTGAGTACTGAGCACCCAGCACCCTGAGTACTGAGCACCCAGCACCCTGAGTAAGGAGCACCCAGCACCCTGAGTACTGAGCACCCAGCACCGTGAGTACTGAGCACCGAGCACCCCGAGCACTGAGCAACCAGCACCCTGAGTACTGAGCACTGAGCACCCTGAGTACTAAGCACCGAACACCCTGAGTACTGAGCACCCAGCACCCTGAGGACTGAGCACCCAGCACCCTGAGCACTGAGCACCCAGCACCCTGAGTAATGAGCACCCAGCACCCTGAGTACTGAGCACCCAGCACCCTGAGCACTGAGCACCCAGCACCCCGAGCACTGAGCACCCAGCACCCTGAGTACTGAGTACTCAGCACCCTGAGCACTGAGCACCCAGCACCCTGAGTACTGATCACCGAGCACCCCGAGCACTGAGCACCCAGCACCCTGAGCACTGAGCACCCAGCACCCTGAGTAATGAGCACCCAGCACCCTGAGTACTGATCACCGAGCACCCCGAGCACTGAGCACCCAGCACCCTGAGTACTGAGCACCCAGCACCCTGAATACTGAGCACCCAGCACCCTGAGTACTGAGCACCCAGCACCCTGAGCACTGAGCACAAAGCACGCTGAGTACTGAGCACTGAACACCGTGAGTACTGAGCACCGAGGACCCTGAGCACTGAGCACCCAGCACGCTGAGTACTGAGCACTGAGCACCCTGAGTACTGAGCACCTAGCACCCTGAGTACTGAGCACCCAGCACCCTGAGCACTGAGCAGCCAGCACCCTCAGCACTGAGCACCCAGCACTCCGAGCACTGAGCACCCAGCACACTGAGCACTGAGCACCCAGCACCCCGAGTACTGAGCACCGAGCACCCCGAGCTCTGAGCACCCAGCACACTGAGTACTGAGCACCCAGTACCCTGGGTACTGAGCACCCCGAGTACTGAGCACCCAGCACCCCGAGCACTGAGCACCCAGCACCCTGAGTACTGAGAACAGATCACCCCGAGCTCGGAGCACCCAGGACCCCGAGCACTGAGTACTGAGCAGCCAGCACCCTGAGCACTGAGCACCCAGCACCCTGAGCACTGAACACCCAGCACCCTGAGTACTGAGCACCCAGCACCCTGAGTACTGATCACCGAGCACCCCGAGCACTGAGCACCCAGCACCCTGAGTACTGAGCACCCAGCACCCTGAATACTGAGCACCCAGCACCCTGAGTACTGAGCACTCAGCACCCTGAGCACTGAGGACCCAGCACCCTGAGTACTGAGCACTGAGCACCCAGCACCCCGAGCACTGAGCACCCAGCACCCTGTGTACTGAGCACTGAGCACCCTGATTACTAAGCACCCAGCACCCTGAGTACTGAGCACCCAGGACCCTAAGCACTGAGCACCGAGCACCCCGAGCACTGAGCACTCAGCACCCTGAGCACTCAGCACCCATCACCCCGATCACTGAGCACCCAGCACCCTGAGCACTGAGCACCCAGCACTCTGAGCACTGAGCACCCAGCACCCAGAGCACTGAGCACCCAGCACCCTGAGCACTGAGCACCCAGCACCCTGAGTACTGAGCACCCAGCACCCTGAGTACTGAGCACCCAGCACCCTGAGTACTGAGCACCGAGCACCCTGAGTACTGAGCACCGAGCACCCTGAGTACTGAGCACCCAGCACCCTGAGCACTGAGCACCCAGCACCCTGAGTACTGAGCACCCAGCACCCTGAGTACTGAGCACCTAGCACCCCGAGCACTGAGCACCCAGAACCCTGAGTACTGAGCACCTAGCACCCTGAGCACTGAGCACCGAGCACCCTGAGTACTGAACACCCAGCACCCTGAGCACTGAGCACTGAGCACACAGCACCCTGAGCACTGAGAACTGAGCACCCAGCACCCCGAGCACTGAGCACCCAGCACCCTGAGCACCCAGCACCCTGAGCACTGAGCACCCTGAGCACTGAGCACCCTCAGCACTGAGCACTGAGCACCCAGCACCCTGAGTACTGAGCACCCAACACTCTGAGCACTGAGCACCCAGCACGCTGAGTACTGAGCACTGAGCACACAGCACCCTGAGTACAGAGCACCCAGCACCCCGAGCACTGAGCACCCAGCGCCCCGAGCGTTGAGAACCCAGCACCCTAAGCACTGAGCACTGAGCACACTGAGCACTGAGCACCCAGCACCCCGAGTACTGAGCACTGAGCACCCTGAGTACTGAGCACCCAAAACCCCGAGTACTGATCACCCAGCACCCTGAGAACTGAGCACCCAGCACCCTGAGTACTGAGCACCCAGCACCCTGAGTACTGAGCACCCAGCACCCTGCGCACTGAGCACTGAGCACCCAGCACCTTGAGCACTGAGCACTGACCACCCAGCACCCCGAGCACTGAGCACCCAGCACCCCGAGCACTGAGCACCCAGCGCCCTGAGCACTGAGCACCCAGCACACTGAGCACTGAGCACCCAGCCCCCTGAGTACTGAGCACCCAGCACCATGAGTACTGAGCACCCAGCACCCTGAGCACTGAGCACCCTGAGGACTGAGCACCCAGCACCCTGAGCACTGAGCACCCAGCACCCTGAGTACTGAGCACCGATCACCCTGAGCACTGAGCACCCAGCACCCCGAGCACTGAGCACCCAGCACCCTGAGTACTGAGCACCCAGCACCCTGAGCACTGAGCACCCAGCACCCTGAGTACTGAGCACCCTGAGTACTGAGCACCGATCACCCTGAGCACTGAGCACCCAGCACCCTGAGTACTGAGCACCCAGCACCCTGAGCACTGAGCACCCAGCACCCTGAGCACTGAGCACCCAGCACCCTGAGTACTGAGCACCCAGCACCCTGAGTACTGAGTACCCAGCACCCTGAGCACTGAGGACCCAGCACCCTGAGTACTGAGCACCGAGCACCCTGAGTACTGAGCACCCAGCACCCTGAGTACTGAGCACACAGCACCCTGAGCACTGAGCACCCAGCACCCTGAGTACTGAGCACCCAGCACCCTGAGTACTGAGCACCCAGCACCCAGAGCACTGAGCACCCAGCACCCCGAGCATGGAGCACCCAGGACCCCGAGCACTGAGTACTGAGCACCCAGCACCCTGAGTACTGAGCACCGAGCTAACCGAGCACTGAGCACCCTGAGTACTGAGCACCCAGCACCCCGATCACTGAGCACCCAGCACCCTGAGCACTGAGCACCCAGCACCCTGAGCACTGAGCACCCAGCACCCTGAGTACTGAGCACCCAGCACGCTGAGTACTGAGCACCCAGCACCCTGAGCACTGAGCACACAGCACCCTGAGTACTGAGCACTGAGCACCCAGCACCCCGTGCACTGAGCACCCAGCACCCTGTGTACTGAGCACTGAGCACCCTGAGTACTAAGCACCCAGCACCCTGAGTACTGAGCACCCAGCACCCTGAGCACTGAGCACCGAGCACCCCGAGCACTGAGCACCCAGCACCCTGAGCACTGAGCACCGAGCACCCCGAGCACTGAGCACCCAGCACCCCGAGCACTGAGCACCAAGCACCCTGAGCACTGAGCACCCAGCACCATGAGCACGGAGAACCCCGAGTACTGAGCACCCAGCACCCTGAGCACTGAGCACCCAGCACCTTGAGTACTGAGCACCGAGCACCTCGAGCACTAAGCACCCAGCACCCTGAGTACTGAGCACCCAGCACCCTGAGCACTGAGCACCCAGAACCCTGAGCACTGAGCACAGAGCACCCTGAGCACGGAGCACCCAGCACCCTGAGTACTGAGCACCCAACACCCAGACTACTGAGCTCCCAGCACACTGAGCACTTAGCAGCCAGCACCCTGAGTACTGAGCACCCAGCACCCTGAGTACTGAACACCCAGCACCCTGAGCACTGAGCACTGAGCACCCTGAGCACTGAGTACTGAGCACTGAGCACCCTGAGCACTGAGCACCCAGCACCCCGAGTACTGAGCACCCAGCACCCTGAGCACTGAGCACCCAGCGCCCCGAGCACTGAGCACCCAGCACCGCGAGCACTGAGCACTGAGCACCCTGAGCACTGAGCACCCAGCACCCGGAGTACTGAGCACTGAGCACCCTGAGTACTGAGCACCAAGCACCCCGAGTACTGAGCACTGAGCACCCTGAGTACTGAGCACCCAGCACCCTGAGCACTGAGCACCCAGCACCCTGAGTACTGAGCACTGAAAACCCTGAGTACTGAGCACCGAGCACCCTGAGTACTGAGCACCAC
>NW_024543724.1:0-37275 GCF_018167655.1 Microtus oregoni
AGCACCCTGCACCCTGAGTACTGAGCACCTCGAGCACTGAGCACCCAGCACCGCGAGCACTGAGCACATAGCACCCCGAGCACTGAGCACCCAGCACACTGAGTACTGAGCACCCAGCACCCTGAGTACTGAGCACCCAGCACCCTGAGCACTGAGTACCCAGCACCCTGAGCACTGAGCACCCAGCACCCTGAGCACTGAGCACACAGCACCCTGAGCACTGAGCACCCAGCACCCTGAGTACTGAGCACTGAGCACCCAGCACCCCGAGCACTGAGCACCCAGCACCCTGAGTACTGAGCACCGAGCACCCCGAGCACTGAGCACCCAGCACCCTGAGTACTGAGCTCCGAGCACCCAGAGCACTGAGCACCCAGCGCCCCGAGCACCCAGCACCCTGAGTACTGAGCAGCCAGCACCCTGAGCAATGAGCACCCAGCACCCTGAGTACTGAGCACACAGCACCCTGATCTCTGAGCACCCAGCACCCTGAGTAGTGAGCACCCAACGTACTGAGCACCGAGCACCCCAGAGCTCTGAGCACCCAGCATCCTGAGTACTGAGCACCGATCACCCCGAGCACTGAGCACCGAGAACCCTGAGTAGTGAGCACCCAACGTACTGAGCACCGAGCACCCCCGAGCACTGAGCACCCAGCACCCTGAGTACTGAGCACCGATCACCCCGAGCACTGAGCACCCAGCACCCTGAGTACTGAGCTCCGAGCACCCCGAGCACTGAGCACCCAGCGCCCCGAGCACTGAGCACCCAGCACCCTAAGCACTTAGCACCCAACACCCTGAGCACTGAGCACCCAGAACACCGAGCACTGAGCACCCAGCACCCTGAGCACTGAGCACCCAGCACCCTGAGCACTGATCACCCAGCACCCTGAGCACTGAGCACCCAGCACCCTGAGTACTGAGCACCCAGCACCCTGAGTACTGAGCACTCAGCACCCTGAGTACTGAGCACCGAGCACCCCGAGCACTGAGCACCCAGCACCCTGAGCACTGAGCACACTGATCACTGAGCACCCAGCACCCTGAGCACTGAGCACCCAGCACCCTGTGCAATGAGCACCCTGAGTACTGAGCACCCAGCACCCTTGAGCACTGAGCACCCAGCACCCCGAGCACTGAGCACCCAGCACCCTGAGTACTGAGCACCTAGCACCCTGAGCACTGAGCACCCAGCACCCTGAGCACTGAGCACCCAGCACACCTGAGCACTGAGCACCCAGCACCCTGAGCACTGAGCACCCAGCACCCTGAGTACTGAGCACCCAATGTACTGAGCACCGAGCACCCCGAGCATTGAGCACCCAGCACCCTGAGTACTGAGCACCGAGCACCCCGAGCACTGAGCACCCAGCACCCTGAGTACTAAGCTCCGAGCACCCCGAGCACTGAGTACCCAGCGCACCGAGCACCGAGCACCCTGAGCACTGAGCACCCAGCACCCTGAGTACTGAGCACCCAGCACCCTGTGCAATGAGCACCCTGAGTACTGAGCACCCAGCACCTTGAGCACTGAGCACCCAGCACCCCGAGCACTGAGCACCCAGCACCCTGAGTACTGAGCACCCAGCACCCTGAGCACTGAGCACCCAGCACCCTGAGCACTGAGCACCCAGCACACTGAGCACTGAGCACCCAGCACCCTGAGTAGTGAACAACCAACGTACTGAGCACCGAGCACCCCCGAGCACTGAGCACCCAGCACCCTGAGTACTGAGCACCGAGCACCCCGAGCACTGAGCACCCAGCAACCTGAGTACTGAGCTCCGAGCACCCTGAGCACTGAGCACCCAGAGCCCCGAGCACCGAGCACCCTGAGCACTGAGCACCCAGCACCCTGAGTACTGAGCACCCAGCACCCTGAGCAATGAGCACCCTGAGTACTGAGCACCCAGCACCTTTAGCACTGAGCACCGAGCACCCCGAGCACTGAGCACCCAGCAGCCTGAGTACTGAGCACCCCGCACCCTGAGTACTGAACACACAGCACCCTGAGTACTGAGCACCTCGAGCACTGAGCAACCAGCACCCTGAGTACTGAGCACCGAGCACCCCGAGCATTGGGCACCCAGCATCGCGAGCACTGAGCACATAGCACCCCGAGCACTGAGCACCCAGCACCCTGAGTACTGAGCACCCAGCACCCTGAGTACTGAACACCCAGCACCCTGAGCACTGAGTACTGAGCACTGAGCACCCTGAGCACTGAGCACCCAGCACCCCCGTGTACTGAGCATCCAGCACCCCTAGCACTGAGCACCCAGCGCCCCGAGCACTGAGCACCCAGCACCCCCGAGCACTGAGCACCCAGCACCCTGAGCACTGAGCACCCAGCACCCCGAGTACTGAGCACTGAGCACCCTGAGCACTGAGCACCCAGCACCCCGAGTACTGAGCACTGAGCACCCTGAGTACTGAGCACCCAGCACCCTGAGCACTGAGTACCCAGCACCCTGAGCACTGAGCACACAGCACCCCTGAGCACTGAGCACCCAGCACCCTGAGCACTGAGCACCCAGCACCCTGAGTACTGATCACCCAGCACCCTGAGCACTGAGCACCCAGCACCCTGAGTACTGAGCACCCAGCACCCTGAGTACTGAGCACTCAGCACCCTGAGTACTGAGCACCGAGCACCCCGAGCACTGAGCACCCAGCACCCTGAGCACTGAGCACACTAAGGACTGAGCACCCAGCACCCTGAGCACTGAGCACCCAGCACCCTGAGCACTGAGTACCCAGCACCCTGAGCACTGAGCACCCAGCACCCTGAGCACTGAGCACACAGCACCCTGAGCACTGAGCACCCAGCACCCTGAGTACTGAGCACTGAGCACCCAGCACCCCGAGCACTGAGCACCCAGCACCCTGAGTACTGAGCAGCGAGCACCCCGAGCACTGAGCACCCAGCACCCTGAGTACTGAGCTCCAAGCACCCTGAGCACTGAGCACCCAGAGCCCCGAGCACCGAGCACCCTGAGCACTGAGCACCCAGCACCCTGAGTACTGAGCACCCAGCACCCTGAGCAATGAGCACCCTGAGTACTGAGCACCCAGCACCTTTAGCACTGAGCACCGAGCACCCCGAGCACTGAGCACCCAGCACCCTGAGTACTGAGCACCCCCGCACCCTGAGTACTAAGCACCGAGCACCCTGAGTACTGAGCACCCAGCACCCTGAGCACTGAACACACAGCACCCTGAGTACTGAGCACCTCGAGCACTGAGCAACCAGCACCCTGAGGACTGAGCACCGAGCACCCCGAGCATTGGGCACCCAGCACCGCGAGCACTGAGCACATAGCACCCCGAGCACTGAGCACCCAGCACCCTGAGTACTGAGCACCCAGCACCCTGAGTACTGAACACCCAGCACCCTGAGCACTGAGTACTGAGCACTGAGCACCCTGAGCACTGAGCACCCAGCACCCCCGTGTACTGAGCACCCAGCACCCCTAGCACTGAGCACCCAGCGCCCCGAGCACTGAGCACCCAGCACCCCGAGCACTGAGCACCCAGCACCCTGAGCACTGAGCACGCAGCACCCCGAGTACTGAGCACTGAGCACCCTGAGCACTGAGCACCCAGCACCCCGAGTACTGAGCACTGAGCACCCTGAGTACTGAGCACCCAGCACCCTGAGCACTGAGTACCCAGCACACTGAGCACTGAGCACACAGCACCCTGAGCACTGAGCACCCAGCACCCTGAGCACTGAGCACCCAGCACCCTGAGTACTGAGCACTGAGCACCCAGCACCCCGAGCACTGAGCACCCAGCACCCTGAGCACTGAGCACCCAGCACCCGAGTACTGAGCACCCAGCACCCTGTGTACTGAGCACCCAGCACCATGTGTAATGAGCACCCAGCACCCCGAGTACTGAGCACCCAGCACCCTGAGAACTGAGCACCCAGCACCCTGTGCACTGAGCACCCAGCACCCCGAGCACTGAGCACCCAGCACCCTGAGTACTGAGCACCCAGCACCCTGAGTACTTAGCACCGAGCACACCGAGCACTGAGCACCCAGCACCCTGGGTACTGAGCTCCGAGCACCCCGAGCACTGAGCACCCAGCGCCCCCGAGCACGGAGCACCCTGAGCACTGAGCACCCAGCACCCTGAGTACTGAGCACACAGCACCCTGAGCAATGAGCACCCTGAGTACTGAGCACCCAGCACCTTGAGCACTGAGCACCGAGCACCCCGAGCACTGAGCACCCAGCACCCGGAGTACTGAGCACCCAGCACCCTGAGTACTAAGCACCAAGCACCCTCAGTACTGAGCACCCAGCACCCTGAGCACTGAACACACAGCACCCTGAGTACTGAGCACCCCGAGCACTGAGCACCCAGCACCGCGAGCACTGAGCACATAGCACCCCGAGCACTGAGCACCCAGCACACTGAGTACTGAGCACCCCAGCACCCTGAGTACTGAGCACCCAGCACCCTGAGCACTGAGTACCCAGCACCCTGAGCACTGAGCACCCAGCACCCTGAGCACTGAGCACACAGCACCCTGAGCACTGAGCACCCAGCACCCTGAGCACTGAGCACCCAGCACCCTGAGTACTGAGCACACAGCACCCTGAGCACTGAGCACACAGCACCCTGAGCACTGAGCACCCAGCACCCCCGAGCACTGAGCACCCAGCACCCTGAGTACTGAGCACACAGCACCCTGAGCACTGAGCACCCAGCAACCTGAGTACTGAGCTCCGAGCACCCCGAGCACTGAGCACCCTGAGCACTGAGCACCCAGCACCCTGAGTACTGACCACCCAGCACCCTGAGCAATGAGCACCCTGAGTACTGAGCACCCAGCACCTTGAGCACTGAGCACCGAGCACCCTGAGCACTGAGCACCCAGCACCCGGAGTACTGAGCACCCAGCACCCTGAGTACTAAGCACCGAGCACCCTGAGTACTGAGCACCCAGCACCCTGAGCACTGAACACACAGCACCCTGAGTACTGAGCACCTCGAACACTGAGCACCCCAGCACCCTGAGTACTGGGCACCGAGCACCCCGATCACTGAGCACCCAGCATCGCAAGCACTGAGCACCCAGCAACCCGAGCACTGAGCACCCAGCACCCTGAGTACTGAGCACCCAGCACCCTGAGTACTGAGCACCCAGCACCCTGAGCACTGAGTACCCAGCACCCTGATCACTGAGCACCCAGCACCCTGAGTACTGAGCACACAGCACCCTGAGCACTGAGCACCCAGCACCCTGAGTACTGAGCACTGAGCACCCAGCACCCCGAGCACTGAGCACCCAGCACCCTGAGTACTGAGCACTGTGCACCCAGCACCCCAAGCACTGAGCACCCAGCACCCTGAGCACTGAGCACCCAGCACCCGAGTACTGAGCGCCCAGCACCCCGAGTACTGAGCACCCAGCACCCTGAGTACTGAGCACCCAGCACCCCGAGTACTGAGCACCCAGCACCCTGAGTACTGGGCACCGAGCACCCCGATCACTGAGCACCCAGCATCGCAAGCACTGAGCACCCAGCAACCCGAGCACTGAGCACCCAGCACCCTGAGTACTGAGCACCCAGCACCCTGAGTACTGAGCACCCAGCACGCTGAGCACTGAGTACCCAGCACCCTGATCACTGAGCACCCAGCACCCTGAGTACTGAGCACACAGCACCCTGAGCACTGAGCACCCAGCACCCTGAGTACTGAGCACTGAGCACCCAGCACCCCGAGCACTGAGCACCCAGCACCCTGAGTACTGAGCACTGTGCACCCAGCACCCCGAGCACTGAGCACCCAGCACCCTGAGCACTGAGCACCCAGCACCCGAGTACTGAGCGCCCAGCACCCCTAGTACTGAGCACCCAGCACCCTGAGTACTGAGCACCCAGCACCCCGAGTACTGAGCACCCAGAACTCCGAGCACTGAGCACCCAGCACCCTGAGTACTGAGCACCCAGCACCCTGAGCACTGAGCACACAGCACCCTGAGCACTGAGCACCCAGCACCCTGATCTCTGAGCACCCAGCACCCTGAGTAGTGAGCACCCAACGTACTGAGCACCGAGCACCCCGAGCACTGAGCACCCAGCACCCTGAGTACTGAGCACCGATTACCCCGAGCACTGAGCACCCAGCACCCTGAGTAGTGAGCACCCAACGTACTGAGCACAGAGTACCTCGAGCACTGAGCACCCAGCACCCTGAGTACTGAGCACCGAGCACCCCGAGCACTGAGCACCCAGCACCCTGAGTACTGAGCTCCGAGCACCCTGAGCACTGAGCACCGAGCACCCCGAGCACTGAGCACCCAGCACCCTGAGTACTGAGCTCCGAGCACCCTGAGCACTGAGCACCCATAGCCCCGAGCACCAAGCACCCTGAGCACTGAGCACCCAGCACCCCGTGTACTGAGCACCCAGCACCCCTAGCACTGAGCACCCAGCGCCCCGAGCACTGAGCACCCAGCACCCCGAGCACTGAGCACCCAGCACCCTGAGCACTGAGCACGCAGCACCCCGAGTACTGAGCACTGAGCACCCTGAGCACTGAGCACCCAGCACCCCGAGTACTGAGCACTGAGCACCCTGAGTACTGAGCACCCAGCACCCTGAGCACTGAGTACCCAGCACACTGAGCACTGAGCACACAGCACCCTGAGCACTGAGCACCCAGCACCCTGAGCACTGAGCACCCAGCACCCTGAGTACTGAGCACTGAGCACCCAGCACCCCGAGCACTGAGCACCCAGCACCCTGAGCACTGAGCACCCAGCACCCGAGTACTGAGCACCCAGCACCCTGTGTACTGAGCACCCAGCACCATGTGTAATGAGCACCCAGCACCCCGAGTACTGAGCACCCAGCACCCTGAGAACTGAGCACCCAGCACCCTGTGCACTGAGCACCCAGCACCCCGAGCACTGAGCACCCAGCACCCTGAGTACTGAGCACCCAGCACCCTGAGTACTTAGCACCGAGCACACCGAGCACTGAGCACCCAGCACCCTGGGTACTGAGCTCCGAGCACCCCGAGCACTGAGCACCCAGCGCCCCGAGCACGGAGCACCCTGAGCACTGAGCACCCAGCACCCTGAGTACTGAGCACACAGCACCCTGAGCAATGAGCACCCTGAGTACTGAGCACCCAGCACCTTGAGCACTGAGCACCGAGCACCCCGAGCACTGAGCACCCAGCACCCGGAGTACTGAGCACCCAGCACCCTGAGTACTAAGCACCAAGCACCCTCAGTACTGAGCACCCAGCACCCTGAGCACTGAACACACAGCACCCTGAGTACTGAGCACCCCGAGCACTGAGCACCCAGCACCGCGAGCACTGAGCACATAGCACCCCGAGCACTGAGCACCCAGCACACTGAGTACTGAGCACCCAGCACCCTGAGTACTGAGCACCCAGCACCCTGAGCACTTAGTACCCAGCACCCTGAGCACTGAGCACCCAGCACCCTGAGCACTGAGCACACAGCACCCTGAGCACTGAGCACCCAGCACCCTGAGCACTGAGCACCCAGCACCCTGAGTACTGAGCACACAGCACCCTGAGCACTGAGCACACAGCACCCTGAGCACTGAGCACCCAGCACCCCGAGCACTGAGCACCCAGCACCCTGAGTACTGAGCACACAGCACCCTGAGCACTGAGCACCCAGCAACCTGAGTACTGAGCTCCGAGCACCCCGAGCACTGAGCACCCTGAGCACTGAGCACCCAGCACCCTGAGTACTGACCACCCAGCACCCTGAGCAATGAGCACCCTGAGTACTGAGCACCCAGCACCTTGAGCACTGAGCACCGAGCACCCTGAGCACTGAGCACCCAGCACCCGGAGTACTGAGCACCCAGCACCCTGAGTACTAAGCACCGAGCACCCTGAGTACTGAGCACCCAGCACCCTGAGCACTGAACACACAGCACCCTGAGTACTGAGCACCTCGAACACTGAGCACCCAGCACCCTGAGTACTGGGCACCGAGCACCCCGATCACTGAGCACCCAGCATCGCAAGCACTGAGCACCCAGCAACCCGAGCACTGAGCACCCAGCACCCTGAGTACTGAGCACCCAGCACCCTGAGTACTGAGCACCCAGCACCCTGAGCACTGAGTACCCAGCACCCTGATCACTGAGCACCCAGCACCCTGAGTACTGAGCACACAGCACCCTGAGCACTGAGCACCCAGCACCCTGAGTACTGAGCACTGAGCACCCAGCACCCCGAGCACTGAGCACCCAGCACCCTGAGTACTGAGCACTGTGCACCCAGCACCCCAAGCACTGAGCACCCAGCACCCTGAGCACTGAGCACCCAGCACCCGAGTACTGAGCGCCCAGCACCCCGAGTACTGAGCACCCAGCACCCTGAGTACTGAGCACCCAGCACCCCGAGTACTGAGCACCCAGCACCCTGAGTACTGGGCACCGAGCACCCCGATCACTGAGCACCCAGCATCGCAAGCACTGAGCACCCAGCAACCCGAGCACTGAGCACCCAGCACCCTGAGTACTGAGCACCCAGCACCCTGAGTACTGAGCACCCAGCACGCTGAGCACTGAGTACCCAGCACCCTGATCACTGAGCACCCAGCACCCTGAGTACTGAGCACACAGCACCCTGAGCACTGAGCACCCAGCACCCTGAGTACTGAGCACTGAGCACCCAGCACCCCGAGCACTGAGCACCCAGCACCCTGAGTACTGAGCACTGTGCACCCAGCACCCCGAGCACTGAGCACCCAGCACCCTGAGCACTGAGCACCCAGCACCCGAGTACTGAGCGCCCAGCACCCCGAGTACTGAGCACCCAGCACCCTGAGTACTGAGCACCCAGCACCCCGAGTACTGAGCACCCAGAACTCCGAGCACTGAGCACCCAGCACCCTGAGTACTGAGCACCCAGCACCCTGAGCACTGAGCACACAGCACCCTGAGCACTGAGCACCCAGCACCCTGATCTCTGAGCACCCAGCACCCTGAGTAGTGAGCACCCAACGTACTGAGCACCGAGCACCCCGAGCACTGAGCACCCAGCACCCTGAGTACTGAGCACCGATTACCCCGAGCACTGAGCACCCAGCACCCTGAGTAGTGAGCACCCAACGTACTGAGCACAGAGTACCTCGAGCACTGAGCACCCAGCACCCTGAGTACTGAGCACCGAGCACCCCGAGCACTGAGCACCCAGCACCCTGAGTACTGAGCTCCGAGCACCCTGAGCACTGAGCACCGAGCACCCCGAGCACTGAGCACCCAGCACCCTGAGTACTGAGCTCCGAGCACCCTGAGCACTGAGCACCCATAGCCCCGAGCACCAAGCACCCTGAGCACTGAGCACCCAGCACCCCGTGTACTGAGCACCCAGCACCCCGAGCACTGAGCACCCAGCGCCCCGAGCACTGAGAACCCAGCACCCTGCGTAGTGAGCACCCAACGTACTGAGCACCGAGCACCCCGAGCACTGAGCACCCAGCACCCTGAGTACTGAGCACCGAGCACCCCGAGCACTGAGCACACAGCACCCTGAGTACTGAGCTCCGAGCACCCTGAGCACTGAGCACCCAGAGCCCCGAGCACCGAGCACCCTGAGCACTGAGCACCCAGCACCCTGAGTACTGAGCACCCAGCACCCTGAGCAATGAGCACCCTGAGTACTGAGCACCCAGCACCTTTAGCACTGAGCACCGAGCACCCCGAGCACTGAGCACCCAGCACCCTGAGTACTGAGCACCCCGCACCCTGAGTACTAAGCACCGAGCACCCGGAGTACTGAGCACCCAGCACCCTGAGCACTGAACACACAGCACCCTGAGTACTGAGCACCTCGAGCACTGAGCAACCAGCACCCTGAGTACTGAGCACCAAGCACCCCGAGCATTGGGCACCCAGCACCGCGAGCACTGAGCACATAGCACCCCGAGCACTGAGCACCCAGCACCCTGAGTACTGAGCACCCAGCACCCTGAGTACTGAACACCCAGCACCCTGAGCACTGAGTACTGAGCACTGAGCACCCAGCACCCCGTGTACTGAGCACCCAGCACCCCGTGTACTGAGCACCCAGCACCCCTAGCACTGAGAACCCAGCGCCCCGAGCACTGAGCACCCAGCAGCCCGAGCACTGAGCACCCAGCACCCTGAGCACTGAGCACCCAGCACCCCGAGTACTGAGCACTGAGCAACCTGAGCACTGAGCACCCAGCACCCCGAGTACTGAGCACTGAGCACCCTGAGTACTGAGCACCCAGCACACTGAGCACTGAGTACCCAGCACCCTGAGCACTGAGCACACAGCACCCTGAGCACTGAGCACCCAGCACCCTGAGCACTGAGCACCCAGCACCCTGAGTACTGAGCACTGAGCACCCAGCACCCCGAGCACTGAGCACCCAGCACCCTGAGCACTGAGCACCCAGCACCCGAGTACTGAGCACCCAGCACCCTGAGTACTGAGCACCCAGCACCATGTGTAATGAGCACCCAGCACCCCGAGTACTGAGCACCCAGCACCCTGAGTACTGAGCACCCAGCACCCTGAGCACTGAGCACCCAGCACCCCGAGCACTGAGCACCCAGCACCCTGAGTACTGAGCAACCAGCACCCTGAGTACTGAGCACCGAGCACCCCGAGCACTGAGCACCCAGCCCCCGAGCACTGAGAACCCAGCGCACTGAGCACGGAGCACCCTGAGCACTGAGCACCCAGCACCCTGAGTACTGAGCACACAGCACCCTGAGCAATGAGCACCCTGAGTACTGAGCACCCAGCACCTTGAGCACTGAGCACCGAGCACCCCGAGCACTGAGCACCCAGCACCCGGAGTACTGAGCACCCAGCACCCTGAGTACTAAGCACCAAGCACCCTCAGTACTGAGCACCCAGCACCCTGAGCACTGAACACACAGCACCCTGAGTACTGAGCACCTCGAGCACTGAGCACCCAGCACCGCGAGCACTGAGCACATAGCACCCCGAGCACTGAGCACCCAGCACACTGAGTACTGAGCACCCAGCACCCTGAGTACTGAGCACCCAGCACCCTGAGCACTGAGTACCCAGCACCCTGAGCACTGAGCACCCAGCACCCTGAGCACTGAGCACACAGCACCCTGAGCACTGAGCACCCAGCACCCTGAGTACTGAGCACTGAGCACCCAGCACCCCGAGCACTGAGCACCCAGCACCCTGAGTACTGAGCACCGAGCACCCCGAGCACTGAGCACCCAGCACCCTGAGTACTGAGCTCCGAGCACCCAGAGCACTGAGCACCCAGCGCCCCGAGCACCCAGCACCCTGAGTACTGAGCAGCCAGCACCCTGAGCAATGAGCACCCAGCACCCTGAGTACTGAGCACACAGCACCCTGATCTCTGAGCACCCAGCACCCTGAGTAGTGAGCACCCAACGTACTGAGCACCGAGCACCCAGAGCTCTGAGCACCCAGCATCCTGGGTACTGAGCACCGATCACCCCGAGCACTGAGCACCGAGAACCCTGAGTAGTGAGCACCCAACGTACTGAGCACCGAGCACCCCGAGCACTGAGCACCCAGCACCCTGAGTACTGAGCACCGATCACCCCGAGCACTGAGCACCCAGCACCCTGAGTACTGAGCTCCGAGCACCCCGAGCACTGAGCACCCAGCGCCCCGAGCACTGAGCACCCAGCACCCTAAGCACTTAGCACCCAACACCCTGAGCACTGAGCACCCAGAACACCGAGCACTGAGCACCCAGCACCCTGAGCACTGAGCACCCAGCACCCTGAGCACTGATCACCCAGCACCCTGAGCACTGAGCACCCAGCACCCTGAGTACTGAGCACCCAGCACCCTGAGTACTGAGCACTCAGCACCCTGAGTACTGAGCACCGAGCACCCCGAGCACTGAGCACCCAGCACCCTGAGCACTGAGCACACTGATCACTGAGCACCCAGCACCCTGAGCACTGAGCACCCAGCACCCTGTGCAATGAGCACCCTGAGTACTGAGCACCCAGCACCTTGAGCACTGAGCACCCAGCACCCCGAGCACTGAGCACCCAGCACCCTGAGTACTGAGCACCTAGCACCCTGAGCACTGAGCACCCAGCACCCTGAGCACTGAGCACCCAGCACACTGAGCACTGAGCACCCAGCACCCTGAGCACTGAGCACCCAGCACCCTGAGTACTGAGCACCCAATGTACTGAGCACCGAGCACCCCGAGCATTGAGCACCCAGCACCCTGAGTACTGAGCACCGAGCACCCCGAGCACTGAGCACCCAGCACCCTGAGTACTAAGCTCCGAGCACCCCGAGCACTGAGTACCCAGCGCACCGAGCACCGAGCACCCTGAGCACTGAGCACCCAGCACCCTGAGTACTGAGCACCCAGCACCCTGTGCAATGAGCACCCTGAGTACTGAGCACCCAGCACCTTGAGCACTGAGCACCCAGCACCCCGAGCACTGAGCACCCAGCACCCTGAGTACTGAGCACCCAGCACCCTGAGCACTGAGCACCCAGCACCCTGAGCACTGAGCACCCAGCACACTGAGCACTGAGCACCCAGCACCCTGAGTAGTGAACAACCAACGTACTGAGCACCGAGCACCCCGAGCACTGAGCACCCAGCACCCTGAGTACTGAGCACCGAGCACCCCGAGCACTGAGCACCCAGCAACCTGAGTACTGAGCTCCGAGCACCCTGAGCACTGAGCACCCAGAGCCCCGAGCACCGAGCACCCTGAGCACTGAGCACCCAGCACCCTGAGTACTGAGCACCCAGCACCCTGAGCAATGAGCACCCTGAGTACTGAGCACCCAGCACCTTTAGCACTGAGCACCGAGCACCCCGAGCACTGAGCACCCAGCAGCCTGAGTACTGAGCACCCCGCACCCTGAGTACTGAACACACAGCACCCTGAGTACTGAGCACCTCGAGCACTGAGCAACCAGCACCCTGAGTACTGAGCACCGAGCACCCCGAGCATTGGGCACCCAGCATCGCGAGCACTGAGCACATAGCACCCCGAGCACTGAGCACCCAGCACCCTGAGTACTGAGCACCCAGCACCCTGAGTACTGAACACCCAGCACCCTGAGCACTGAGTACTGAGCACTGAGCACCCTGAGCACTGAGCACCCAGCACCCCGTGTACTGAGCATCCAGCACCCCTAGCACTGAGCACCCAGCGCCCCGAGCACTGAGCACCCAGCACCCCGAGCACTGAGCACCCAGCACCCTGAGCACTGAGCACCCAGCACCCCGAGTACTGAGCACTGAGCACCCTGAGCACTGAGCACCCAGCACCCCGAGTACTGAGCACTGAGCACCCTGAGTACTGAGCACCCAGCACCCTGAGCACTGAGTACCCAGCACCCTGAGCACTGAGCACACAGCACCCTGAGCACTGAGCACCCAGCACCCTGAGCACTGAGCACCCAGCACCCTGAGTACTGATCACCCAGCACCCTGAGCACTGAGCACCCAGCACCCTGAGTACTGAGCACCCAGCACCCTGAGTACTGAGCACTCAGCACCCTGAGTACTGAGCACCGAGCACCCCGAGCACTGAGCACCCAGCACCCTGAGCACTGAGCACACTAAGGACTGAGCACCCAGCACCCTGAGCACTGAGCACCCAGCACCCTGTGCAATGAGCACCCTGAGTACTGAGCACCCAGCACCTTGAGCACTGAGCACCCAGCACCCCGAGCACTGAGCACCCAGCACCCTGAGTACTGAGCACCTAGCACCCTGAGCACTGAGCACCCAGCACCCTGAGCACTGAGCACCCAGCACACTGAGCACTGAGCACCCAGCACCCTGAGCACTGAGCACCCAGCACCCTGAGTAGTGAGCACCCAACGTACTGAGCACCGAGCACCCCGAGCACTGAGCACCCAGCACCCTGAGTACTGAGCACCGAGCACCCCGAGCACTGAGCACCCAGCACCCTTTGTACTGAGCTCCGAGCACCCCGAGCACTGAGCACCCAGCGCACCGAGCACCGAGCACCCTGAGCACTGAGCACCCAGCACCCTGAGTACTGAGCACCCAGCACCCTGTGCAATGAGCACCCTGAGTACTGAGCACCCAGCACCTTGAGCACTGAGCACCCAGCACCCCGAGCACTGAGCACCCAGCACCCTGAGTACTGAGCACCCAGCACCCTGAGCACTGAGCACCCAGCACACTGAGTACTGAGCACCCAGCACACTGAGTACTGAGCACCCAGCACCTTGAGCACTGAGCACCCAGCACCCCGAGCACTGAGCACCCAGCACCCTGAGTACTGAGCACGCAGCACCCTGAGCACTGAGCACCCAGCACACTGAGCACTGAGCACCCAGCACACTGAGTACTGAGCACCCATCACCCTGAGCACTGAGCACCCAGCAACCTGAGTACTGAGCTCCGAGCACCCCGAGCACTGAGCACCCAGCGCTCCGAGCACCGAGTACCCTGAGCACTGAGCACCCAGCACCCTGAGTACTGACCACCCAGCACCCTGAGCAATGAGCACCCTGAGTACTGAGCACCCAGCACCTTGAGCACTGAGCACCGAGCACCCCGAGCACTGAGCACCCAGCACCCGGAGTACTGATCACCCAGCACCCTGAGTACTAAGCACCGAGCACCCTGAGTACTGAGCACCCAGCACCCTGAGCACTGAACACACAGCACCCTGAGTACTGAGCACCTCGAGCACTGAGCACCCAGCACCCTGAGTACTGGGCACCGAGCACCCCGATCACTGATCACCCAGCATCGCAAGCACTGAGAACCCAGCAACCCGAGCACTGAGCACCCAGCACCCTGAGTACTGAGCACCCAGCAACCTGAGTACTGAGCACCCAGCACCCTGAGCACTGAGTACCCAGCACCCTGGGCACTGAGCACCCAGCACCCTGAGTACTGAGCACACAGCACCCTGAGCACTGAGCACCCAGCAACCTGAGTACTGAGCACTGAGCACCCAGCACCCTGAGTACTGAGCACTGTTCACCCAGCACCCCGAGCACTGAGCAGCCAGCACCCTGAGCACTGAGCACCCAGCACCCGAGTACTGAGCACCCAGCACCCCGAGTACTGAGCACCCAGCACCCTGAGTACTGAGCACCCAGCACCCTGAGCACTGAGCACCCAGCACCCCGAGTACTGAGCACCCAGCACCCTGAGTACTGAGCACCCAGCACCCTGAGCACTGAGCACCCAGCACCCCGAGCACTGAGCACCCAGCACCCTGAGCACTGAGCACCCAGCACCCTGATCTCTGAGCACCCAGCACCCTGAGTAGTGAGCACCCAACGTACTGTGCACCGAGCACCCCGAGCACTGAGCACCCAGCACCCTGAGTACTGAGCACCGATCACCCCGAGCACTGAGCACCCAGCACCCTGAGTAGTGAGCACCCAACGTACTGAGCACAGAGCACCCCGAGCACTGAGCACCCAGCACCCTGAGTACTGAGCACCGAGCACCCCGAGCACTGAGCACCCAGCACCCTGAGTACTGAGCTCCGAGCACCCTGAGCACTGAGCACTGAGCACCCCGAGCACTGAGCACCCAGCACCCTGAGTACTGAGCTCCGAGCACCCTGAGCACTGAGCACCCAGAGCCCCGAGCACCGAGCACCCTGAGCACTGAGAACCCAGCACCCCGTGTACTGAGCACCCAGCGCCCCGAGCACTGAGCACCCAGCGCCCCGAGCACTGAGAACCCAGCTCCCTGCGTAGTGAGCACCCAACGTACTGAGCACCGAGCACCCCGAGAACTGAGCACCCAGCACCCTGAGTACTGAGCACCGAGCACCCCGAGCACTGAGCACACAGCACCCTGAGTACTGAGCTCCGAGCACCCTGAGCACTGAGCACCCAGAGCCCCGAGCACCGAGCACCCTGAGCACTGAGCACCCAGCACCCTGAGTACTGAGCACCCAGCACCCTGAGCAATGAGCACCCTGAGTACTGAGCACCCAGCACCTTTAGCACTGAGCACCGAGCACCCCGAGCACTGAGCACCCAGCACCCTGAGTACTGAGCACCCCGCACCCTGAGTACTAAGCACCAAGCACCCTGAGTACTGAGCACCCAGCACCCTGAGCACTGAACACACAGCACCCTGAGTACTGAGCACCTCGAGCACTGAGCAACCAGCACCCTGAGTACTGAGCACCGAGCACCCCGAGCATTGGGCACCCAGCACCGCGAGCACTGAGCAAATAGCACCCCAGCACTGAGCACCCAGCACCCTGAGTACTGAGCACCCAGCACCCTGAGTACTGAACACCCAGCTCCCTGAGCACTGAGTACTGAGCACTGAGCACCCAGCACCCCGTCTACTGAGCACCCAGCACCCCGTGTACTGAGCACCCAGCACCCCTAGCACTGAGCACCCAGCGCCCCGAGCACTGAGCACCCAGCACCCCGAGCACTGAGCACCCAGCACCCTGAGCACTGAGCACCCAGCACCCCGAGTACTGAGCACTGAGCACCCTGAGCACTGAGCACCCAGCACCCCGAGTACTGAGCACTGAGCACCCTGAGTACTGAGCACCCAGCACCCTGAGCACTGAGTACCCAGCACCCTGAGCACTGAGCACACAGCACCCTGAGCACTGAGCACCCAGCACCCTGAGCACTGAGCACCCAGCACCCTGAGTATTGAGCACTGAGCACCCAGCACCCCGAGCACTGAGCACCCAGCACCCTGAGCACTGAGCACCCAGCACCCGAGTACTGAGCACCCAGCACCCTGAGTACTGAGCACCCAGCACCATGTGTAATGAGCACCCAGCACCCCGAGTACTGAGCACCCAGCACCCTGAGTACTGAGCAACGAGCACCCCGAGCACTGAGCACCCGGCACCCTGGGTACTGAGCTCCGAGATCCCCGAGAACTGAGCACCCAGCACCCTGAGCACTGAGCACCCAGCACCCTGAGCACTGAGCACCCAGCACCCTGAGCACTGAGCACACTGAGGACTGAGCACCCAGCACCCTGAGTACTGAGCACCCAGCACCTTGAGCACTGAGCACCCAGCACCCCGAGCACTGAGCACCCAGCACCCTGAGTACTGAGCACCTAGCACCCTGAGCACTGAGCACCCAGCACACTGAGCACTGAGCACCCAGCACACTGAGCACTGAGCACCCAGCACCCTGAGCACTGAGCACCCAGCACCCTGAGTAGTGAGCACCCAACGTACTGAGCACCGAGCACCCCGAGCACTGAGCACCCAGCACCCTGAGTACTGAGCACCGAGCACCCCGAGCACTGAGCACCCAGCACCCTGAGTACTGAGCTCCGAGCACCCCGAGCACTGAGCACCCAGCGCACCGAGCACCGAGCACCCTGAGCACTGAGCACCCAGCACCCTGAGTACTGAGCACCCAGCACCCTGTGCAATGAGCACCCTGAGTACTGAGCACCCAGCACCTTGAGCACTGAGTACCCAGCACCCCGAGCACTGAGCACCCAGCACCCTGAGTACTGAGCACCCAGCACCCTGAGCACTGAGCACCCAGCACACTGAGTACTGAGCACCCAGCACACTGAGTACTGAGCACCCAGCACCTTGAGCACTGAGCACCCAGCACCCCGAGCACTGAGCACCCAGCACCCTGAGTACTGAGCACCCAGCACCCTGAGCACTGAGCACCCAGCACCCTGAGTACTGAGCACCCAGCACCCTGAGCACTGAGCACCCAGCACACTGAGCACTGAGCACCCAGCACCCTGAGCACTGAGCACCCAGCACCCTGAGCACTGATCACCCAGCACCCTGAGCACTGAGCACCCAGCACCCTGAGTACTGACCACCCAGCACCCTGAGCAATGAGCACCCTGAGTACTGAGCACCCAGCACCTTGAGCACTGAGCACCGAGCACCCCGAGCACTGAGCACCCAGCACCCGGAGTACTGAGCACCCAGCACCCTGAGTACTAAGCACCGAGCACCCTGAGTACTGAGCACCCAGCACCCTGAGCACTGAACACACAGCACCCTGAGTACTGAGCACCTCGAGCACTGAGCACCCAGCACCCTGAGTACTGGGCACCGAGCACCCCGATCACTGAGCACCCAGCATCGCAAGCACTGAGCACCCAGCAACCCGAGCACTGAGCACCCAGCACCCTGAGTACTGAGCACCCAGCACCCTGAGTACTGAGCACCCAGCACCCTGAGCACTGATTACCCAGCACCCTGAGCACTGAGCACCCAGCACCCTGAGTACTGAGCACACAGCACCCTGAGCACTGAGCACCCAGCACCCTGAGTACTGAGCACTGAGCACCCACCAACCCGAGAACTGAGCACCCAGCACCCTGAGTACTGAGCACTGTGCACCCAGCACCCCGAGCACTGAGCACCCAGCACCCTGAGCACTGAGCACCCAGCACCCGAGTACTGAGCGCCCAGCACCCCGAGTACTGAGCACCCAGCACCCTGAGTACTGAGCACCCAGCACCCCGAGTACTGAGCACCCAGCACCCTGAGTACTGAGCACCCAGCACCCTGAGCACTGAGCACCCAGCACCCCGAGCACTGAGCACCCAGCACCCTGAGCACTGAGCACCCAGCACCCTGATCTCTGAGCACCCAGCACCCTGAGTAGTGAGCACCCAACGTACTGAGCACCGAGCACCCCGAGTGCTGAGCACCCAGCACCCTGAGTACTGAGCACCGAGCACCCCGAGCACTGAGCACCCAGCACCCTGAGTACTGAGCTCCGAGCACCCTGAGCACTGAGCACTGAGCACCCCGAGCACTGAGCACCCAGCACCCTGAGAACTGAGCTCCGAGCACCCTGAACACTGAGCACCCAGAGCCCCGAGCACCGAGCACCCTGAGCACTGAGCACCCAGCACCCCGTGTACTGAGCACCCAGCACCCCGAGCACTGAGCACCCAGCGCCCCGAGCTCTGAGAACCCAGCACCCTGCGTAGTGAGCACCCAACGTACTGAGCAGCGAGCACCCCGAGCACTGAGCACCCAGCACCCTGAGTACTGAGCACCGAGCACCCCGAGCACTGAGCACACAGCACCCTGAGTACTGAGCTCCGAGCACCCTGAGCACTGAGCACCCAGAGCCCCGAGCACCGAGCACCCTGAGCACTGAGCACCCAGCACCCTGAGTACTGAGCACCCAGCACCCTGAGCAATGAGCACCCTGAGTACTGAGCACCCAGCACCTTTAGCACTGAGCACCGAGCACCCCGAGCACTGAGCACCCAGCACCCTGAGTACTGAGCACCCCGCACCCTGAGTACTAAGCACCGAGCACCCTGAGTACTGAGCACCCAGCACCCTGAGCACTGAACACACAGCACCCTGAGTACTGAGCACCTCGAGCACTGAGCACCCAGCACCCTGAGTACTGAGCACCCAGCACCCTGAGTACTGAACACCCAGCTCCCTGAGCACTGAGTACTGAGCACTGAGCACCCAGCACCCCGTCTACTGAGCACCCAGCACCCCGTGTACTGAGCACCCAGCACCCCTAGCACTGAGCACCCATCGCCCCGAGCACTGAGCACCCAGCACCCCAAGCACTGAGCACCCAGCACCCTGAGCACTGAGCACCCAGCACCCCGAGTACTGAGCACTGAGCACCCTGAGCACTGAGCACCCAGCACCCCGAGTACTGAGCACTGAGCACCCTGAGTACTGAGCACCCAGCACCCTGAGCACTGAGTACCCAGCACCCTGAGCACTGAGCACCCAGCACCCTGAGCACTGAGCACCCAGCACCCTGAGCACTGAGCACCCAGCACCCTGAGTACTGAGCACTGAGCACCCAGCACCCCGAGCACTGAGCACCCAGAACCCTGAGCACTGAGCACCCAGCACCCGAGTACTGAGCACCCAGCACCCTGATTACTGAGCACCCAGCACCATGTGTAATGAGCACCCAGCACCCCGAGTACTGAGCACCCAGCACCCTGAGTACTGAGGAACGAGCACCCCGAGCACTGAGCACCCAGCACCCTGGGTACTGAGCTCCGAGCACCCCGAGCACTGAGAACCCAGCGCCCTGAGCACGGAGCACCCTGAGCACTGAGCACCCAGCACCCTGAGTACTGAGCACACAGCACCCTGAGCAATGAGCACCCTGAGTACTGAGCACCCAGCACCTTGAGCACTGAGCACCGAGCACCCCGAGCACTGAGCACCCAGCACCCGGAGTACTGAGCACACAGCACCCTGAGTACTAAGCACCAAGCACCCTCAGTACTGAGCACCCAGCACCCTGAGCACTGAACACACAGCACCCTGAGAACTGAGCACCTCGAGCACTGAGCACCCAGCACCCTGAGTACTGAGCACCGAGCACCCCGAGCACTGAGCACCCAGCACCGCGAGCACTGAGCACATAGCACCCCGTGCACTGAGCACCCAGCACACTGAGTACTGAGCACCCAGCACCCTGAGTACTGAGCACCCAGCACCCTGAGCACTGAGTACCCATCACCCTGAGCACTGAGCACCCAGCAATCTGAGCACTGAGCACACAGCACCCTGAGCACTGAGCACCCAGCACCCTGAGTACTGAGCACTGAGCACCCAGCACCCCGAGCACTGAGCACCCAGCACCCTGAGTACTGAGCACCGAGCACCCCGAGCACTGAGCACCCAGCACCCTGAGTACTGAGCTCCGAGCACCCAGAGCACTGAGCACCCAGCGCCCCGAGCACCCAGCACCCTGAGTACTGAGCAGCCAGCACCCTGAGCAATGAGCACCCTGAGTACTGAGCACCCAGCACCTTGAGCACTGAGCACCGAGCACCCCGAGCACTGAGCACCTAGCACCCTGAGTACTGAGCACCCAGCACCCTGAGCACTGAACACACAGCACCCTGAGTACTGAGCACCTCGAGCACTGAGCACCCAGCACCCCGAGCACTGAGCACCCAGCACCGCGAGCACTGAGCACCCAGCACCCCGAGCACTGAGAACCCAGCACCCTGAGTACTGAGCACCCAGCACCCTGAGTACTGAGCACCCAGCACCCTGAGCACTGAGTACCCAGCACCCTGAGCACTGATCACCCAGCACCCTGAGCACTGAGCACACAGCACCCTGAGCACTGAGCACCCAGCACCCTGAGTACTGAGCACTCAGCACCCTGAGTACTGAGCACCCCAAGCACTGAGCACCCAGCACCCTGAGCACTGAGCACACAGCACCCTGAGCACTGAGCACCCAGCACCCTGAGCACTGAGCACCAAGCCCCCTGAGTACTGAGCACCCAGCCACTGAGTACTGAGCACTCAGCACCCTGAGTACTGAGCACAGAGCACCCCGAGCACTGAGCAACCAGCACACTGAGCACTGAGCACCCTGAGGACTGAGCACCCAGCAACCTGAGCACTGAGCACCCAGCACCCTGAGAACTGAGCACCGATCACCCTGAGCACTGAGCACCCAGCACCCCGAGTACTGAGCACCCAGCACCCTGAGCAATGAGCACCCAGCACCCTGAGTACTGAGCACTTAGCACCCAGCACCCCGAGCACTGAGCACCCAGCACCCTGAGCACTGAGCACCCAGCACCCGAGTACTGAGCACCCAGCACCCTGAGTACTGAGCACCCAGCACCATGTGTAATGAGCACCCAGCACCCCGAGTACTGAGCACCCAGCACCCTGAGTACTGAGGAACGAGCACCCCGAGCACTGAGCACCCAGCACCCTGGGTACTGAGCTCCGAGCACCCCGAGCACTGAGAACCCAGCGCCCTGAGCACGGAGCACCCTGAGCACTGAGCACCCAGCACCCTGAGTACTGAGCACACAGCACCCTGAGCAATGAGCACCCTGAGTACTGAGCACCCAGCACCTTGAGCACTGAGCACCGAGCACCCCGAGCACTGAGCACCCAGCACCCGGAGTACTGAGCACACAGCACCCTGAGTACTAAGCACCAAGCACCCTCAGTACTGAGCACCCAGCACCCTGAGCACTGAACACACAGCACCCTGAGAACTGAGCACCTCGAGCACTGAGCACCCAGCACCCTGAGTACTGAGCACCGAGCACCCCGAGCACTGAGCACCCAGCACCGCGAGCACTGAGCACATAGCACCCCGTGCACTGAGCACCCAGCGCACTGAGTACTGAGCACCCAGCACCCTGAGTACTGAGCACCCAGCACCCTGAGCACTGAGTACCCATCACCCTGAGCACTGAGCACCCAGCAATCTGAGCACTGAGCACACAGCACCCTGAGCACTGAGCACCCAGCACCCTGAGTACTGAGCACTGAGCACCCAGCACCCCGAGCACTGAGCACCCAGCACCCTGAGTACTGAGCACCGAGCACCCCGAGCACTGAGCACCCAGCACCCTGAGTACTGAGCTCCGAGCACCCAGAGCACTGAGCACCCAGCGCCCCGAGCACCCAGCACCCTGAGTACTGAGCAGCCAGCACCCTGAGCAATGAGCACCCTGAGTACTGAGCACCCAGCACCTTGAGCACTGAGCACCGAGCACCCTGAGTACTGAGCACCCAGCACCCTGAGCACTGAACACACAGCACCCTGAGTACTGAGCACCTCGAGCACTGAGCACCCAGCACCCCGAGCACTGAGCACCCAGCACCGCGAGCACTGAGCACCCAGCACCCCGAGCACTGAGAACCCAGCACCCTGATTACTGAGCACCCAGCACCCTGAGTACTGAGCACCCAGCACCCTGAGCACTGAGTACCCAGCACCCTGAGCACTGAGCACCCAGCACCCTGAGCACTGAGCACACAGCACCCTGAGCACTGAGCACCCAGCACCCTGAGTACTGAGCACTCAGCACCCTGAGTACTGAGCACCCCAAGCACTGAGCACCCAGCACCCTGAGCACTGAGCACACAGCACCCTGAGCACTGAGCACCCAGCACCCTGAGCACTGAGCACCCAGCCCCCTGAGTACTGAGCACCCAGCCCCTGAGTACTGAGCACTCAGCACCCTGAGTACTGAGCACCGAGCACCCCGAGCACTGAGCAACCAGCACACTGAGCACTGAGCACCCTGAGGACTGAGCACCCAGCAACCTGAGCACTGAGCACCCAGCACCCTGAGAACTGAGCACCGATCACCCTGAGCACTGAGCACCCAGCACCCCGAGTACTGAGCACCCAGCACCCTGAGTACTGAGCACCCAGCACCCCGAGGACTGAGCACCCAGCACCCTGAGTACTGAGCACCCTGAGTACTGAGCACCGATCACCCTGAGCACTGAGCACCCAGCACCCTGAGTACTGAGCACACAGCACCCTGAGCACTGAGCACCCAGCACCCTGAGCACTGAGCACCCAGCATCCGAGCACTGAGCACCCAGCACCATGAGCACTGAGCACCCAGCCCCCTGAGCACTGAGCACCCAGCCCCCTGAGTACTGATCACCCAGCCCCCTGAGTACTGACCACTCAGCACCCTGAGTAATGAGCACCGATCACCCCGAGCACTGAGCACCCAGCACCCTGAGCATTGAGCACCCTGAGGACTGAGCATCCAGAACCCTGAGCACTGAGCACCCAGCACACTGAGTACTGAGCACCGATCACCCTGAGCACTGAGCACCCAGCACCCCGAACACTGAGCACCCAGCACACTGAGTACTGAGCACCCAGCACCCCGAGTACTGAGCACCCAGCACCCTGAGTACTGAGCACCCAGCACCCCGAGGACTGAGCACCCAGCACCCTGCATACTGAGCAACCTGAGTACTGAGCACCGATCACCCTGAGCACTGAGCACCCAGCACCCTGAGTACTGAGCACCCAGCACCCTGAGCACTGAGCACCCAGCACCCTGATCACTGAGCACCAAGCACCCTGAGTACTGAGCACCCAGCACCCTGAGTACTGAGTACCCAGCACCCTGCGCACTGAGCACCCAGCACCCTGAGTACTGAGCACCGAGCATCCTGAGTACTGAGCACCGAGCACCCTGAGTACTGAGCACCCAGCACCCTGAGCAATGAGCACCCAGCATCCTGAGTACTGAGCACCCAGCACCCCGAGCACTGAGCACCCAGCACCCTGAGTACTGAGCACTGAGCACCCTGAGTACTGAGCACGGAACACCCTGAGTACTGAGCACCCAGCACCCTGAGTACTGAGCACCCAGCACCCTGAGCACTGAGCACTGAGCACCCAGCACCCTGAGCACTGAGCACCCAGCACCCTGAGCACTGAGCACTGAGCACCCAGTACCCTGAGCACTGAGCACTGAGCACCCAGCACCCCATGCACTGAGCACCCAGCACCCCGAGCACTGAGCACCCCGCACCCTGAGCACTGAGCACCCAGCACCCTGAGCACTGAGCACCCAGCACCCTGAGTACTGAGCACACAGCACCCTGAGTACTGAGCACCCAGCACCCTGAGTACTGAGCACTCAGCACCCTGAGTACTGAGCACCGAGCACCCCGAGCACTGAGCAGCCAGCACCCTGAGCACTGAGCACCCTGACGACTGAGCACCCAGCACCCTGAGAACTGAGCGCCCAGCACCCTGAGTACTGAGCACCCTGAGTACTGAGCACTGAGCACCGAGCACCCTGAGTACTGAGCACCTTGAAAACTGAGCACCCAGCACCCTGAGCACTGAGCACACAGCACCCTGAGTACTGAGCACCCAACACCCAGAGTACTGAGCACCCAGCACGCTGAGCACTGAGCACCCAGCACCCTGAGTACTGAGCACCGATCACCCTGAGCACTGTGCACCCAGCACCCCGAGCACTGAGCACCCAGCACCCTGAGTACTGAGCACCCAGCACCCTGAGCACTGAGCACCCAGCACCCTGAGTACTGAGCACCCAGCACCCCGAGCACTGAGCACCCAGCACCCTGAGCACTGAGCACCCAGCACCCTGAGCACTGAGCACCCAGCACCCCAAGCACTGAGCACCCAGCACCCTGAGCACCCAGCAGCCTGAGCACTGAGCACCCTGAGCACTGAGCACTGAGCACCCAGCACCCTGAGTACTGAGCACCCAACACTCTGAGCACTGAGCACCCAGCACGCTGAGTACTGAGCACTGAGCACACAGCACCCTGAGTACTGAGCACCCAGCAGCCCGAGCACTGAGCACCCAGCGCCCCGAGCACTGAGCACCCAGCACCCCGAGCACTGAGCACTGAGCAGCCTGAGCACTGAGCACCCAGCACCCCGAGTACTGAGCACTGAGCACCCTGAGAACTGAGCACGGAGCACCCCTAGGACTGAGCAACAAGCACCCTGAGTACTGAGCACCCAGCACCCTGAGCACTGAGCACCCAGCACCCTGAGCACTGAGCACCCAGCACCCTGAGTACTGAGCACTGAGCACCCAGCACCCAGAGCACTGAGCACCCAGCACCCTGAGTACTGAGCACCCTGAGTACTGAGCACCGATCACCCTGAGCACTGAGCTCCCAGCACCCTGAGCACTGAGCACCCAGCACCCTGAGCACTGAACACCCAGCACCCTGAGTACTGAGCACCCAGCACCCTGAGCACTGAGCACCCAGCACCCTGAGTACTGAGCACCCAGCACCCTGAGCACTGAGCAGCCAGCACCCTGAGTACTGAACACCCAGCACCCCGAGCACTGAGCACCCAGCAACCCGAGAATGAGCACCCAGCACCCCGAGTACTGAGCACCGAGCACCCTGAGCACTGAGTATGCAGCACCCTGAGTATTGAGCACCCAGCACCCTGAGCAGTGAGCACCGAGCACCCCGAGTACTGAGCACCCAGCACTCTGAGCACTGAGCACCCAGCACCCTGAGCACTGAGAACTGAGCACCGAGCACAACGAGCACTGAGCACCCAGCACCCCGTGCACTGAGCACCCAGCACCCCGAGCACTGAGCACCCCGCACCCTGAGCACTGAGCACCCAGCACCCTGAGTACTGAGCACACAGCACCCTGAGCACTGAGCAACCAGCACCCTGAGCACTGAGCACTGAGCACCCAGCACCCTGAGCACTGAGCAACCAGCACCCTGAGCACTGAGCACTGAGCACCCAGCACCCTGAGCACTGAGCACTGAGCACCCAGCACACTGAGTACTGAGCACCCAGCACCCTGAGTACTGAGCACCCAGCACCCTGAGCACTGAGTACCCATCACCCTGAGCACTGAGCACCCAGCAATCTGAGCACTGAGCACACAGCACCCTGAGCACTGAGCACCCAGCACCCTGAGTACTGAGCACTGAGCACCCAGCACCCCGAGCACTGAGCACCCAGCACCCTGAGTACTGAGCACCGAGCACCCCGAGCACTGAGCACCCAGCACCCTGAGTACTGAGCTCCGAGCACCCAGAGCACTGAGCACCCAGCGCCCCGAGCACCCAGCACCCTGAGTACTGAGCAGCCAGCACCCTGAGCAATGAGCACCCTGAGTACTGAGCACCCAGCACCTCGAGCACTGAGCACCCAGCACCCCGAGCACTGAGCACCCAGCACCGCGAGCACTGAGCACCCAGCACCCCGAGCACTGAGAACCCAGCACCCTGAGTACTGAGCACCCAGCACCCTGAGTACTGAGCACCCAGCACCCTGAGCACTGAGTACCCAGCACCCTGAGCACTGAGCACCCAGCACCCTGAGCACTGAGCACACAGCACCCTGAGCACTGAGCACCCAGCACCCTGAGTACTGAGCACTCAGCACCCTGAGTACTGAGCACCCCAAGCACTGAGCACCCAGCACCCTGAGCACTGAGCACACAGCACCCTGAGCACTGAGCACCCAGCACCCTGAGCACTGAGCACCCAGCCCCCTGAGTACTGAGCACCCAGCCCCTGAGTACTGAGCACTCAGCACCCTGAGTACTGAGCACCGAGCACCCCGAGCACTGAGCAACCAGCACACTGAGCACTGAGCACCCTGAGGACTGAGCACCCAGCAACCTGAGCACTGAGCACCCAGCACCCTGAAAACTGAGCACCGATCACCCTGAGCACTGAGCACCCAGCACCCCGAGTACTGAGCACCCAGCACCCTGAGTACTGAGCACCCAGCACCCCGAGGACTGAGCACCCAGCACCCTGAGTACTGAGCACCCTGAGTACTGAGCACCGATCACCCTGAGCACTGAGCACCCAGCACCCTGAGTACTGAGCACACAGCACCCTGAGCACTGAGCACCCAGCACCCTGAGCACTGAGCACCCAGCATCCGAGCACTGAGCACCCAGCACCATGAGCACTGAGCACCCAGCCCCCTGAGCACTGAGCACCCAGCCCCCTGAGTACTGATCACCCAGCCCCCTGAGTACTGACCACTCAGCACCCTGAGTACTGAGCACCGATCACCCCGAGCACTGAGCACCCAGCACCCTGAGCATTGAGCACCCTGAGGACTGAGCATCCAGAACCCTGAGCACTGAGCACCCAGCACACTGAGTACTGAGCACCGATCACCCTGAGCACTGAGCACCCAGCACCCCGAACACTGAGCACCCAGCACACTGAGTACTGAGCACCCAGCACCCCGAGTACTGAGCACCCAGCACCCTGAGTACTGAGCACCCAGCACCCCGAGGACTGAGCACCCAGCACCCTGCATACTGAGCACCCTGAGTACTGAGCACCGATCACCCTGAGCACTGAGCACCCAGCACCCTGAGTACTGAGCACCCAGCACCCTGAGCACTGAGCACCCAGCACCCTGAGCACTGAGCACCAAGCACCCTGAGTACTGAGCACCCAGCACCCTGAGTACTGAGTACCCAGCACCCTGCGCACTGAGCACCCAGCACCCTGAGTACTGAGCACCGAGCATCCTGAGTACTGAGCACCGAGCACCCTGAGTACTGAGCACCCAGCACCCTGAGCACTGAGCACCCAGCATCCTGAGTACTGAGCACCCAGCACCCCGAGCACTGAGCACCCAGCACCCTGAGTACTGAGAACTGAGCACCCTGAGTACTGAGCACGGAACACCCTGAGTACTGAGCACCCAGCACCCTGAGTACTGAGCACCCAGCACCCTGAGCACTGAGCACTGAGCACCCAGCACCCTGAGCACTGAGCACCCAGCACCCTGAGTACTGAGTAGCCAGCACCCTGAGCACTGAGCACCCTGCACCCTGAGTACTGATCACCGAGCACCCCGAGCACTGAGCACCCAGCACCCTGAGTACTGAGCACCCAGCACCCTGAGCACAGAGCAACCAGCACCCTGAGCACTGAGCACTGAGCACCCAGTACCCTGAGCACTGAGCACTGAGCACCCAGCACCCCGTGCACTGAGCACCCAGCACCCCGAGCACTGAGCACCCCGCACCCTGAGCACTGAGCACCCAGCACCCTGAGCACTGAGCACCCAGCACCCTGAGTACTGAGCACACAGCACCCTGAGTACTGAGCACCCAGCACCCTGAGTACTGAGCACTCAGCACCCTGAGTACTGAGCACCGAGCACCCCGAGCACTGAGCAGCCAGCACCCTGAGCACTGAGCACCCTGACGACTGAGCACCCAGCACCCTGAGAACTGAGCGCCCAGCACCCTGAGTACTGAGCACCCTGAGTACTGAGCACTGAGCACCGAGCACCCTGAGTACTGAGCACCTTGAAAACTGAGCACCCAGCACCCTGAGCACTGAGCACCCAGCACCCTGAGTACTGAGCACCCAACACCCAGAGTACTGAGCACCCAGCACGCTGAGCACTGAGCACCCAGCACCCTGAGTACTGAGCACCGATCACCCTGAGCACTGTGCACCCAGCACCCCGAGCACTGAGCACCCAGCACCCTGAGTACTGAGCACCCAGCACCCTGAGCACTGAGCACCCAGCACCCTGAGTACTGAGCACCCAGCACCCCGAGCACTGAGCACCCCGCACCCTGAGCACTGAGCACCCAGCACCCTGAGCCCTGAGCACCCAGCACCCCAAGCACTGAGCACCCAGCACCCTGAGCACCCAGCAGCCTGAGCACTGAGCACCCTGAGCACTGAGCACTGAGCACCCAGCACCCTGAGTACTGAGCACCCAACACTCTGAGCACTGAGCACCCAGCACGCTGAGTACTGAGCACTGAGCACACAGCACCCTGAGTACTGAGCACCCAGCACCCCGAGCACTGAGCACCCAGCGCCCCGAGCACTGAGCACCCAGCACCCCGAGCACTGAGCACTGAGCAGCCTGAGCACTGAGCACCCAGCACCCCGAGTACTGAGCACTGAGCACCCTGAGAACTGAGCACGGAGCACCCCGAGGACTGAGCAACAAGCACCCTGAGTACTGAGCACACAGCACCCTGAGCACTGAGCACCCAGCACCCTGAGCACTGAGCACCCAGCACCCTGAGTACTGAGCACTGAGCACCCAGCACCCAGAGCACTGAGCACCCAGCACCCTGAGTACTGAGCACCCTGAGTACTGAGCACCAATCACCCTGAGCACTGAGCTCCCAGCACCCTGAGTACTGAGCACCCAGCACCCTGAGCACTGAACACCCAGCACCCTGAGTACTGAGCACCCAGCACCCTGAGCACTGAGCACCCAGCACCCTGAGTACTGAGCACCCAGCACCCTGAGCACTGAGCAGCCAGCACCCTGAGTACTGAACACCCAGCACCCCGAGCACTGAGCACCCAGCAACCCGAGAATGAGCACACAGCACCCCGAGTACTGAGCACCGAGCACCCTGAGCACTGAGTATGCAGCACCCTGAGTATTGAGCACCCAGCACCCTGAGCAGTGAGCACCGAGCACCCCGAGTACTGAGCACCCAGCACTCTGAGCACTGAGCACCCAGCACCCTGAGCACTGAGTACTGAGCACCGAGCACAACGAGCACTGAGCACCCAGCACCCCGTGCACTGAGCACCCAGCACCCCGAGCACTGAGCACCCCGCACCCTGAGCACTGAGCACCCAGCACCCTGAGTACTGAGCACACAGCACCCTGAGCACTGAGCAACCAGCACCCTGAGCACTGAGCACTGAGCACCCAGCACCCTGAGCACTGAGCAACCAGCACCCTGAGCACTGAGCACTGAGCACCCAGCACCCTGAGCACTGAGCACCCAGCACCCCGTGCACTGAGCACCCAGCACCCCGAGCACTGAGCACCCCGCACCCTGAGCACTGAGCACCCAGCACCCTGAGCACTGAGCACCCAGCACCCTGAGTACTGAGCACACAGCACCCTGAGTACTGAGCACCCAGCACCCTGAGTACTGAGCACTCAGCACCCTGAGTACTGAGCACCGAGCACCCCGAGCACTGAGCAGCCAGCACCCTGAGCATTGAGCACCCTGACGACTGAGCACCCAGCACCCTGAGAACTGAGCGCCCAGCACCCTGAGTACTGAGCACCCTGAGTACTGAGCACTGAGCACCGAGCACCCTGAGTACTGAGCACCTTGAGGACTGAGCACCCAGCACTCTGAGCACTGAGCACCCAGCACCCTGAGTACTGAGCACCCAACACCCAGAGTACTGAGCACCCAGCACCCTGAGCACTGAGCACCCAGCACCCTGAGTACTGAGCACCGATCACCCTGAGCACTGAGCACCCAGCACCCCGAGCACTGAGCACCCAGCACCCTGAGTACTGAGCACCCAGCACCCTGAGCACTGAGCACCCAGCACCCTGAGTACTGAGCACCCAGCACCCCGAGCACTGAGCACCCAGCACCCTGAGCACTGAGCACCCAGCACCCTGAGCACTGAGCACCCAGCAAACCAAGCACTGAGCACCCAGCACCCTGAGCACCCAGCACCCTGAGCACTGAGCACCCTGAGCACTGAGCACTGAGCACCCAGCACCCTGAGTACTGAGCACCCAACACTCTGAGCACTGAGCACCCAGCACGCTGAGTACTGAGCACTGAGCACACAGCACCCTGAGTACTGAGCACCCAGCACCCCGAGCACTGAGCACCCAGCGCCCCGAGCACTGAGCACCCAGCACCCCGAGCACTGAGCACTGAGCAGCCTGAGCACTGAGCACCCAGCACCCCGAGTACTGAGCACTGAGCACCCTGGGAACTGAGCACGGAGCACCCCGAGGACTGAGCAACAAGCACCCTGAGTACTGAGCACCCAGCACCCTGAGCACTGAGCACCCAGCACCCTGAGCACTGAGCACCCAGCACCCTGAGTACTGAGCACTGAGCACCCAGCACCCAGAGCACTGAGCACCCAGCACCCTGAGTACTGAGCACTGAGCACCCAGCACCCTGAGTACTGAGCACTCAGCACCCCGAGCACTGAGCACCCAGCACCCTGAGTACTGAGCACCCTGAGTACTGAGCACCGATCACCCTGAGCACTGAGCTCCCAGCACCCTGAGTACTGAGCACCCAGCACCCTGAGCACTGAACACCCAGCACCCTGAGTACTGAGCACCCAGCACCCTGAGCACTGAGCACCCAGCACCCTGAGTACTGAGCACCCAGCACCCTGAGCACTGAGCAGCCAGCACCCTGAGTACTGAACACCCAGCACCCTGAGCACTGAGCACCCAGCACCCCGAGAATGATCACCCAGCACCCCGAGTACTGAGCACCGAGCACCCTGAGCACTGAGTATGCAGCACCCTGAGTATTGAGCACCCAGCACCCTGAGCAGTGAGCACCGAGCACCCCGAGTACTGAGCACCCAGCACTCTGAGCACTGAGCACCCAGCACCCTGAGCACTGAGTACTGAGCACCGAGCACAACGAGCACTGAGCACCCAGCACCCGGAGTACTGAGCACCCAGCACCCTGAGTACTAAGCACCGAGCACCCTGAGTACTGAGCACCCAGCACCCTGAGCACTGAACATACAGCACCCTGAGTACTGAGCACCTCGAGCACTGAGCACCCAGCACCCTTAGTTCTGAGCACCGAGCACCCCGAGCACTGAGCACCCAGCACCCCTAGCATTGAGCACCGATCACCCCGAGCACTGAGCACCCAGCACCCTGAGCACTGAGCACCGAGCACCCCGAGCACTGAGCACCCAGCACCCCGAGCACTGAGCACCCAGCACCCTGAACACTGAGCACTGAGAACCCTGAGTACTGAGCACCGAGCACCCTGAGTACTGAGCACCCAGCACCCTGAGTACTGAGCACCCAGCGCCCTGAGTACTGAGCACCCAGCACCCTGAGCACTGAGCACTGAGCACCCAGCACCCTGAGCACTGAGCACTGAGCACCCAGCACCCCGAGCACTGAGCACCCAGCACCCCGAACACTGAGCACCCAGCACCCTGAGCACTGAGCACCCAGCACCCTGAGCACTGAGCACCCAGCCCCCTGAGTACTGAGCACCCAGCCCCTGAGTACTGAGCACTCAGCACCCTGAGTACTGAGCACCGAGCACCCCGAGCACTGAGCAAAACAGCACACTGAGCACTGAGCACCCTGAGGACTGAGCAGCCAGCAACCTGAGCACTGAGCACCCAGCACCCTGAGAACTGAGCACCGATCACCCTGAGCACTGAGCACAAAGCACCCCGAGTACTGAGCACCCAGCACCCTGAGTACTGAGCACCCAGCACCCCGAGGACTGAGCACCCAGCACCCTGAGTACTGAGCACCCTGAGTACTGAGCACCGATCACCCTGAGAACTGAGCACCCAGCACCCTGAGTACTGAGCACACAGCACCCTGAGCACTGAGCACCCAGCACCCTGAGCACTGAGCACCCAGCATCCGAGCACTGAGCACCCAGCACCATGAGCACTGAGCACCCAGCCCCCTGAGCACTGAGCACCCAGCCCCCTGAGTACTGATCACCCAGCCCCCTGAGTACTGAGCACTCAGCACCCTGAGTACTGAGCACCGATCACCCCGAGCACTGAGCACCCAGCACCCTGAGCACTGAGCACCCTGAGGACTGAGCATCCAGAACCCTGAGCACTGAGCATCCAGCACACTGAGTACTGAGCACCAATCACCCTGAGCTATGAGCACCCAGCACCCCGAACACTGAGCAACCAGCACACTGAGTACTGAGCACCCAGGACCCCGAGTACTGAGCACCCAGCACCCTGAGTACTGAGCACCCAGCACCCCGAGAACTGAGCACCCAGCACCCTGCATACTGAGCACCCTGAGTACTGAGCACCGATCACCCTGAGCACTGAGCACCCAGCACCCTGAGTACTGAGCACCCAGCACCCTGAGCACTGAGCACCCAGCACCCTGAGCACTGAGCACCAAGCACCCTGAGTACTGAGCACCCAGCACCCTGAGTACTGAGTACCCAGCACCCTGCGCACTGAGCACCCAGCACCCTGAGTACTGAGCACCGAGCATCCTGAGTACTGAGCACCCAGCACCCTGAGTACTGAGCACCCAGCACCCTGAGCACTGAGCACCCAGCATCCTGATTACTGAGCACCCAGCACCCCGAGCACTGAGCACTCCAGCACCCTGAGTACTGAGCACTGAGCACCCTGAGTACAGAGCACGGAACACCCTGAGTACTGAGCACCCAGCACCCTGAGTACTGAGCACCCAGCACCCTGAGTGCTGAGCACCCAGCTCCCCGAGCACAGAGCACCCAGCACCCCGAGCACTGAGCACCCAGCACCCCGAGCACTGAGGACCCAGCACCCCGAGCACTGAGCACCCAGCACGCTGAGTACTGAGCACTGAGCACACAGCACCCTGAGTACTGAGCACCCAGCACCCCGAGCACTGAGCACCCAGCGCCCCGAGCACTGAGCACCCAGCACCCGAGCACTGAGCACTGAGCAGCCTGAGCACTGAGCACCCAGCACCCCGAGTACTGAGCACTGAGCACCCTGAGTACTGAGCAACCAGCACCCCGAGTACTGACACTGAGCACCCTGAGTACTGAGCACCCAGCACCCTGAAAACTGAGCACTGAGAACCCTGAGTACTGAGCACCGAGCACCCTGAGTACTGAGCACCCAGCACCCTGAGAACTGAGCACGGAGCACCCCGAGGACCTGAGCAACAAGCACCCTGAGTACTGAGCACCCAGCACCCTGAGCACTGAGCACCCAGTACCCTGAGCACTGAGCTCCCAGCACCCTGAGTACTGAGCACTGAGCACCCAGCACCCCGAGCACTGAGCACCCAGCACCCTGAGTACTGAGCACTGAGCACCCAGCACCCTGAGTACTGAGCACTCAGCACCCCGAGCACTGAGCACCCAGCACCATGAGTACTGAGCCACCCTGAGTACTGAGCACCCGATCACCCTGAGCACTGAGCTCCCAGCACCCTGAGTACTGAGCACCCAGCACCCTGAGCACTGAACACCCAGCACCCTGAGTACTGAGAACCCAGCACCCTGAGCACTGAGCACCCAGCACCCCGAGCACTGAGCACACCAGCACCCCGAGAATGAGCACCCAGCACCCCGAGTACTGAGCACCGAGCACCCTGAGCACTGAGTATGCAGCACCCTGAGTATTGAGCACCCAGCACCCTGAGCAGTGAGCACCAAGCACCCCGAGTACTGAGCACCCAGCACTCTGAGCACTGAGCACCCAGCACCCTGAGCACTGAGTACTGAGCACCGAGCACAACGAGCACTGAGCACCCAGCACCCGGAGTACTGAGCACCCAGCACCCTGAGTACTAAGCACCGAGCACCCTGAGTACTGAGCACCCAGCACCCTGAGCACTGAACATACAGCACCCTGTGTACTGAGCACCTCGAGCACTGAGCACCCAGCACCCCTGAGTACTGAGCACCGAGCACCCCACGAGCACTGAGCACCCAGCACCCCTAGCATTGAGCACCGATCACCCCGAGCACTGAGCACCCAGCACCCTGAGCACTGAGCACCGACCACCCCGAGCACTGAGCACCCAGCACCCCGAGCACTGAGCAACCCAGCACCCTGAACACTGAGCACTGAGAACCCTGAGTACTGGAGCAACCGAGCACCCTGAGTACTGAGCACCCAGCACCCTGAGTACTGAGCACCCAGCGCCCTGAGTACTGAGCACCCAGCACCCTGAGCACTGAGCACTGAGCACCCAGCACCCTGAGCACTGAGCACTGAGAACCCAGCACCCCGAGCACTGAGCACCCAGCACCCCGAACACTGAGCACCCAGCACCCTGAGCACTGAGCACCCAGCACCCTGAGCACTGAGCACCCAGCCCCCTGAATACTGAGCACCCAGCCCCTGAGTACTGAGCACTCAGCACCCTGAGTACTGAGCACCGAGCACCCCGAGCACTGAGCAACCAGCACACTGAGCACTGAGCACCCTGAGGACCTGAGCACCCAGCAACCTGAGCACTGAGCACCCAGCACCCTGAGAAACTGAGCACCGATCACCCTGAGCACTGAGCACCCAGCACCCCGAGTACTGAGCACCCAGCACCCTGAGTACTGAGCACCCAGCACCCCGAGGACTGAGCACCCAGCACCCTGAGTACTGAGCACCCTGAGTACTGAGCACCGATCACCCTGAGAACTGAGCACCCAGCACCCTGAAGTACTGAGCACACAGCACCCTGAGCACTGAGCAACCCAGCACCCTGAGCACTGAGCACCCAGCATCCGAGCACTGAGCACCCAGCACCATGAGCACTGAGCACCCAGCCCCCTGAGCACTGAGCACCCAGCCCCTTGAGTACTGATCACCCAGCCCCCTGATACTGAGCACTCAGCACCCTGAGTACTGAGCACTGATCACCCCGAGCACTGAGCACCCAGCACCCTGAGCACTGAGCACCCTGAGGGACTGAGCATCCAGAACCCTGAGCACTGAGCACCCAGCACACTGAGTACTGAGCACCGATCACCCTGAGCTATGAGCACCCAGCACACCGAACACTGAGCACCCAGCACACTGAGTACTTGAGCACCCAGGACCCCGAGTACTGAGCACCCAGCACCCTGAGTACTGAGCACCCAGCACCCCGAGGACTGAGCACCCAGCACCCTGCATACTGAGCACCCTGAGTACTGAGCACAGATCACCCTGAGCACTGAGCACCCAGCACCCTGAGTACTGTGCACCCAGCACCCTGAGCACTGAGGCACCCAGCACCCTGAGCACTGAGCACCAAGCACCCTGAGTACTGAGCACCCAGCACCCTGAGTTACTGAGTACCCAGCACCCTGCGCACTGAGCACCCAGCACCCTGAGTACTGAAGCACCGAGCATCCTGAGTACTGAGCACCCAGCACCCTGAGTACTGAGCACCCAGCACCCTGAGCACTGAGCACCCAGCATCCTGATTACTGAGCACCCAGCACCCCGAGCACTGAGCACCCAGCACCCTGAGTACTGAGCACTGAGCACCCTGAGTACTGAGCACGGAACACCCTGAGTACTGAGCACCCCAGCACCCTGAGTACTGAGCACCCCCCAGCACCCTGAGTGCTGAGCACCCAGCACCCCGAGCACTGAGCACCCAGCACCCCGAGCACTGAGCACCCAGCACCCCGAGCACTGAGGACCCAGCACCCCGAGCACTGAGCACCCCAGCACCCTGAGCACTGAGCACCCAGGACCCTGAGCACTGAGCACCCAGCACCCTGAGTACTGAGTACCCAGCACCCCTGAGCACTGAGCACCCTGCACCCTGAGTACTGATCACCGAGCACCCCTGAGCACTGAGCACCCAGCACCCTGAGTACTGAGCACCCAGCACCCTGAGCACTGAGCAACCAGCACCCTGAGCACTGAGCACTGAGCACCCCAGCACCCTGAGCACTGAGCACTGAGCACCCAGCACCCCGTGCACTGAGCACCCAGCACCCCGGGAACTGAGCACCCCTCACCCTGAGCACTGAGCACCCAGCACCCTGAGCACTGAGCACCCAGCCACCTGAGTACTGAGCACACAGCACCCTGAGTACTGAGCACCCAGCACCCTGAGTACTGAGCACTCAGCACCCTGATGTACTGAGCACCGAGCACCCCGAGCACTGAGCAGCCAGCACCCTGAGCACTGAGCACCCTGACGACTGAGCACCCAGCACCCTGAGAACTGAGCGCCCAGCACCCCTGAGTACTGAGCCACCCTGAGTACTGAGCACTGAGCACCGAGCACCCTGAGTACTGTAGCAACTTGAGGTCTGAGCACCCAGCAACCCTGAGCACTGAGCACCCAGCACCCTGAGGTACTGAGCACCCAACACCCAGAGTACTGAGCACCCAGCACCCTGAGCACTGAGCACCCAGCACCCTGAGTACTGAGCACCGATCACCCTGAGCACTTGAGCACCCAGCACCCCCGAGCACTGAGCACCCAGCACCCCTGAGTACTGAGCACACAGCACCCTGAGCACTGAGCACCCAGCACCCTGAGCACTGAGCACCCAT
>NW_024543725.1:0-37049 GCF_018167655.1 Microtus oregoni
AAGCACCCAGAGCGCTGAGCACCCAGGACCCCGAGCACTGAGTACTGAGCACCCAGCACCCCGAGCACTGAGCACCCAGCACCCTGAGTACTGAGTATGCAGCACCAAGAGTACTGAGCAGCAAGCACCCCGAGCACTGAGCACCCAGCACCCTGAGTAATGAGCACCTAGCACCCCGAGTACTGAGCACCCAGAACGTGAGTACTGAGCACTCAGCACCCTGTGTACTGAGCACCCAGCACCCTGAGCACTGAGCACAAAGCACGCTGAGTACTGAGCACCCTGAGTACTGAGCACCGAGGACCCTGAGCACTGAGCACCCAGCACCCCGAGCACTGAGCACCCAGCACCCCGAGAATGAGCACCCAGCACCCTGAGTACTGAGAACCGAGCACCCTGAGTACTGAGCACCCAGCACGCTGAGCACTGAGCACCCAGCACCCCGAGTACTGAGCACCCAGCACCCCGAACACTGAGCACCCAGGACCCCGAGAATAAGCACCCAGCACCCTGAGTACTGAGCACCCAGCACCCGCAGTACTGAGCACCCAGCACCCCGAGCACTGAGCACCCTGAATACTGAGCACCCAGCACCCTGAGTACTGTGCACTAAGCACCCAGAGCGCTGAGCACCCAGGACCCTGAGCACTGAGTACTGAGCACCCACCACCCTGAGTACTCAGCACCGAGCTCCCTGAGCACTGAGCACCCAGCACCCTGAGTACTGAGCACCCAGCACCCTGAGTACTGAGCACCCAGCACCTTGAGCACTGAGCACCCTGAGTACTGAGCACGGAGCACCCTGAGTACTGAGCACTGAGCACCCTGAGTACTGAGCACCCAGCTCCCTGAGTACTGAGCACCCAGCAACCTGAGCACTGAGCACCGAGCACCCTGAGCACTGAGCACCCAGCACCGAGAGCACTGAGCACCCAGCACCCTGAGCACTGAGCACCCAGCACCCTGAGTACTGAGCACCCTGAGTACTGAGCACACAGCACCCTGTGCACTGAGCACCCAGCACCCCGAGCACTGAGCACCCAGCACCCTGAGCACTGAGCACCCTGAGTACTGAGCACCCAGCAACCTGAGTACTGAGCACCCAGCACCCTGAGCACTGAGCACCCAGCACCCGAGAATGAGCACCCAGCACCCTGAGTACTGAGAACCGAGCACCCTGAGTACATAGCACACAGCACGCTGAGCACTGAGCACCCAGCACCCCGAGTACTGAGCACCCAGCAACCGAGCACTGAGCACCCAGCACCCCGAGAATGAGCACCCAGCACCCTGATTACTGAGCACCCAGCACCCTGTGTACTGAGCACCCAGCACCCCGAGCACTGAGCACCCTGAATACTGAGCACCCAGCACCCTGAGTACTCTGCAATAAGCACCCAGAGCGCTGAGCACCCAGGACCCCGAGCACTGAGTACTGAGCACCCAGCACCCTGAGTACTGAGCACCGAGCTCCCCGAGCACTGAGCACCCTGATTACTGAGCACCCAGCACCCTGAGTACTGAGCACCCAGCACCCTGAGTACTGAGCACCGAGCACCCCGAGTACAGAGCACCCAGCACCCTGAGCACTCAGCACCCAGCACCCTGAGCACTGAGCACCCAGCACCCTGAGTACTGAGCTCCCAGCACCCCGAGCCCTGAGCACCCAGCACCCTGAGTACTGAGCACCCTGAGTACTGAGCACCGATCACCCTGAGCACTGAGCACCCAGCACCCTGAGTACTGAGCACCCAACGTACTGAGCACCGAGCACACCGAGCACTGAGCACCCAGCACCCTGAGTACTGAGCAACGAGCACCCTGAGCACTGAGCACCCAGCACCCTGAGTACTGAGCACCGAGCACCCTGAGCACTGAGCACCCAGCGCCCAGAGCACTGAGCACCCAGCACACTGAGCACTGAGCACCCAGCACCCGTAGCACTGAGCACCCAGCACCCCGAGCAATGAGCACCCAGCACCCTGAGTACTGAGCACCCAGCACCCCGAGTCCTGAGCACCCAGAAACCTGAGCACCGAGCACCCAGCACCCCGAGCACTGAGCACCCAGCACCCTGAGCACTGAGCACCGAGAACCCTGAGCACTGAGCACCCAGCACCCCGAGCTCTGAGCACCCAGCACCCCGAGCACTGAGCACCCAGCACCCTGAGTCCTCAGCACCCAGCACCCTGAGCACTGAGGAACCAGCACCCTGAGTACTGAGCACCCTGCACCCCAAGCACTGAGCACCCTGAGTACTGAGCACCCAGCACCCCAAGCACTGAGCACCCTGAGTACTGAGCACCCAGCACCCTGATTAATGAGCACCCAGCACCCCGAGCACTGAGCACCCAGCACCCTGAGTACTGAGCACCGAGCACCCTGAGTACTGAGCACCCAGCACCCTGAGTACTGAGCACCCAGCGTACTGAGCACCCAGCACCCTGATTAATGAGCACCCAGCACCCCGAGCACTGAACACCCAGCACCCTGAGCACTGAGCACCGAGCACCCTGAGCACTGAGCACCCTGCACCCTGTGGACTGAGTACCCAGCACCCCGAGCACTGAGCACCCAGCACCCTGAGCACTGAGCACCCTGAGTACTGAGCACTGAGCACCCTGAGTACTGAGCACTGAGCACCCTGAGTACTGAGCACCCAGCACCCTGAGTACTCAGCACCCATCAAACTGAGCACTGAGCACCGAGCACCCTGAGCACTGAGCACCCAGCACCCTGAGCACTAAGCACCCAGCACCCTGAGCACTGAGCACCCAGCATCCTGAGTACTGATCACCCTGAGTACTGAGCACACAGCACCCTGAGCACTGAGCACCCAGCACCCTGAGCACTGAGCACCCAGCACCCTGAGCACTTAGCACCCTGAGTACTGAGCACCCTGAGTACTGAGCACTGAGCACCCTGAGTACTGAGCACCCAGCACCCTGATTAATGAACACCCAGCACCCTGAGCAATGAGCACCCTGTGTACTGAGCACCCAGCACCCTGAGCACTGAGCACCGAGCACCCCGAGCACTGAGCACCCAGCACCCGGAGTACTGAGCACCCAGCACCCTGAGTACTAAGCACCGAGCACCCTGAGTAATGAGCACCCAGTAACCTGAGCACTGAACACACAGCACCCTGAGTACTGAGCACCCCGAGCACAGAGCACCCAGCACCCTGAGCACTGAGGACCCAGCAACCTGAGTACTGAGCACCCAGCACCCTTAGCACTGAGCACCCAGCACCCTGAGTACTGAGCACCCAGCACCCTGAGCACTGAGCACCCAGCACCCTGAGTACTGAGCATAGAGCACACCGAGCACTGAGCACCCAGCACCCTGAGTACTGAGCACTGAGCACGCAGCACCCCGAGCACTGAGCAATCAGCACCCTGTGTACTGAGCACTGAGTACCCAGCACCCCGAGCACTGAGCACCCAGCACCCTGAGCACTAAGCACCCTGAGTACTGAGCACCCAGCACCCTGAGTACTGAGCACCGAGCACCCCGAGTACTGAGCACCCAGCACCCCGAGCACTGAGCACCCAGCACCCTGAGCACTGAGCACCCAGCACCCCAAGCACTGAGAACCCAGCACCCTGAGTACTGAGTACTGAGCACCCTGAGTACTGAGCACCCAGCACCCTGAGCACTGAGCACCCAGCACCCTGAGTACTGATCACAGAGCATCCCGAGCACTGAGCACCCAGCACCCTGAGTACTGAGCACCCAGCACCAAAAGTAATGAGCACCGAGCATCCTGAGCACTGAGCACCGAGCACCCCGAGCACTGAGCACCCAGCACCCTGAGTACTGAGTATGCAGCACCAAGAGTACTGAGCAGCAAGCACCCCGAGCACTGAGCACCCAGCACCCTGAGTAATGAGCACCTAGCACCCCGAGTACTGAGCACCCAGAACGTGAGTACTGAGCACTCAGCACCCTGTGTACTGAGCACCCAGCACCCTGAGCACTGAGCACAAAGCACGCTGAGTACTGAGCACCCTGAGTACTGAGCACCGAGGACCCTGAGCACTGAGCACCCAGCACCCCGAGCACTGAGCACCCAGCACCCCGAGAATGAGCACCCAGCACCCTGAGTACTGAGAACCGAGCACCCTGAGTACTGAGCACCCAGCACGCTGAGCACTGAGCACCCAGCACCCCGAGTACTGAGCACCCAGCACCCCGAACACTGAGCACCCAGGACCCCGAGAATAAGCACCCAGCACCCTGAGTACTGAGCACCCAGCACCCGCAGTACTGAGCACCCAGCACCCCGAGCACTGAGCACCCTGAATACTGAGCACCCAGCACCCTGAGTACTGTGCACTAAGCACCCAGAGCGCTGAGCACCCAGGACCCTGAGCACTGAGTACTGAGCACCCACCACCCTGAGTACTCAGCACCGAGCTCCCTGAGCACTGAGCACCCAGCACCCTGAGTACTGAGCACCCAGCACCCTGAGTACTGAGCACCCAGCACCTTGAGCACTGAGCACCCTGAGTACTGAGCACGGAGCACCCTGAGTACTGAGCACTGAGCACCCTGAGTACTGAGCACCCAGCTCCCTGAGTACTGAGCACCCAGCAACCTGAGCACTGAGCACCGAGCACCCTGAGCACTGAGCACCCAGCACCGAGAGCACTGAGCACCCAGCACCCTGAGCACTGAGCACCCAGCACCCTGAGTACTGAGCACCCTGAGTACTGAGCACACAGCACCCTGTGCACTGAGCACCCAGCACCCCGAGCACTGAGCACCCAGCACCCTGAGCACTGAGCACCCTGAGTACTGAGCACTGAGCACCCTGAGTACTGAGCACCCAGCAACCTGAGTACTGAGCACCCAGCAACCTGAGTACTGAGCACCCAGCACCCTGAGCAATGAGCACCCTGAGTACTGAGCACCCAGCACCCTGAGCACTGAGCACCGAGCACCCCGAGCACTGAGCACCCAGCACCCGGAGTACTGAGCACCCAGCACCCTGAGTACTCAGCACCGAGCACCCTGAGTACTGAGCACCCAGTACCCTGAGCACTGAACACACAGCACATTGAGTACTGAGCACCCCGAGCACTGAACACCCAGCACCCTGAGCACTGAGGACCCAGCACCCTGAGTACTGAGCACCCAGCACCCTGAGCACTGAGCACCCAGCACCCTGAGTACTGAGCACCCAGCACCCTGAGCACTGAGCACCCAGGACCCTGAGTACTGAGCATCCAGCACCCCGAGCACTGAGCACCCAGCACCCTGTGTACTGAGGACTGAGCACCCAGCACCCCGAGCACTGAGCACTGAGTACCCAGCACCCCGAGCACTGAGCACCCAGCACCCTGAGCACTGAGCACCATGAGTACTGAGCACCCAGAGCACTGAGCACTGAGCACCCTGAGTACTGAGCACCGAGCACCCTGAGTACTGAGCACCCAGCACTCTGAGCACTGAGCACAAAGCAAGCTGAGTACTGAGCACCCTGAGTACTGAGCACCGAGGACCCTGAGCACCCAGTACCCTGAGTACTGAGCACCGAGCACCCCGAGTACTGAGCACCCAGCACCCTGAGCACTGAGCACCCAGCACCCCGAGCACTGAGCACCCAGCACCTTGAGTACTGAACACCGAGCACCCCGAGCACTGAGCACCCAGCACCCTGAGTACTGAGCACCCAGCACCCCGAGCACTGAGCACCCAGCACCCTGAGTACTGAGCACCCAGAACCCTGAGTACTGAGCACTGAGCACCCTGAGCACGGAGCACCCAACACCCCGAGCACTGAGCACCCAGCACCCTGAGTACTGAGCACCCAGCACCCTGAGTACTGAGCACTCAGCACCCTGAGTACTGAGCACCGAGCACCCCGAGCACTGAGCACCCAGCACCCTGAGCACTGAGCACCCTGAGGACTGAGCACTCAGCACCCTGAGTACTGAGCACCCAGCACCCTGAGTACTGAGCACCCAGCATCCTGAGTACTGAGCACAGATCACCCTGAGCACTGAGCATCCAGCACCCCGAGCACTGAGCACCCAGCACCCCGAGTACTGAGCACCCTGAGTACTGAGCACCCAGCACCCCGAGCACTGAGCACCCAGCACACTGAGTACTGAACACCCTGAGTGCTGAGCACCCAGCACCCTGAGTACTGAGCACCCAGCACCCTGAGTACTTAGCACCCAGCACCTGAGCACTGAGCACCCAGCACCCTGAGTACTGAGCACCGAGCACCCTGAGTACTGAGCACCCAGCACCCTGAGTACTGAGCACCCAGCACCCCTAGTACTGAGCACCGAGCACCCCGAGTACTGAGGACCCAGCACCCTGAGCACTTAGCACCCAGCACCCTGAGCACTGAGCACCCAGCACCCGAGAATGAGCACCCAGCACCCTGAGTACTGAGAACCGAGCACCCTGAGTACATAGCACACAGCACGCTGAGCACTGAGCACCCAGCACCCCGAGTACTGAGCACCCAGCAACCGAGCACTGAGCACCCAGCACCCCGAGAATGAGCACCCAGCACCCTGAGTACTGAGCACGCAGCACCCTGTGTACTGAGCACCCAGCACCCCGAGCACTGAACACCCTGAATACTGAGCACCCAGCACCCTGAGTACTCTGCACTAAGCACCCAGAGCGCTGAGCAACCAGGACCCCGAGCACTGAGTACTGAGCACCCAGCACCCTGAGTACTGAGCACCGAGCTCCCCGAGCACTGAGCACCCTGATTACTGAGCACCCAGCACCCTGAGTACTGAGCACCCAGCACCCTGAGTACTGAGCACCGAGCACCCCGAGTACAGAGCACCCAGCACCCTGAGCACTCAGCACCCAGCACCCTGAGCACTGAGCACCCAGCACCCTGAGTACTGAGCTCCCAGCACCCCGAGCCCTGAGCACCCAGCACCCTGAGTACTGAGCACCCTGAGTACTGAGCACCGATCACCCTGAGCACTGAGCACCCAGCACCCTGAGTACTGAGCAGCCAACGTACTGAGCACCGAGCACACCGAGCACTGAGCACCCAGCACCCTGAGTACTGAGCAACGAGCACCCTGAGCACTGAGCACCCAGCACCCTGAGTACTGAGCACCGAGCACCCCGAGCACTGAGCACCCAGCGCCCAGAGCACTGAGCACCCAGCACACTGAGCACTGAGCACCCAGCACCCGTAGCACTGAGCACCCAGCACCCCGAGCAATGAGCACCCAGCACCCTGAGTACTGAGCACCCAGCACCCCGAGTCCTGAGCACCCAGAAACCTGAGCACCGAGCACCCAGCACCCCGAGCACTGAGCACCCAGCACCCTGAGCACTGAGCACCCAGAACCCTGAGCACTGAGCACCCAGCACCCCGAGCACTGAGCACCCAGCACCCCGAGCACTGAGCACCCAGCACCCTGAGTCCTCAGCACCCAGCACCCTGAGCACTGAGGAACCAGCACCCTGAGTACTGAGCACCCTGCACCCCAAGCACTGAGCACCCTGAGTACTGAGCACCCAGCACCCCAAGCACTGAGCACCCTGAGTACTGAGCACCCAGCACCCTGATTAATGAGCACCCAGCACCCCGAGCACTGAGCACCCAGCACCCTGAGTACTGAGCACCGAGCACCCTGAGTACTGAGCACCCAGCACCCTGAGTACTGAGCACCCAGCGTACTGAGCACCCAGCACCCTGATTAATGAGCACCCAGCACCCCGAGCACTGAACACCCAGCACCCTGAGCACTGAGCACCGAGCACCCTGAGCACTGAGCACCCTGCACCCTGTGGACTGAGTACCCAGCACCCCGAGCACTGAGCACCCAGCACCCTGAGCACTGAGCACCCTGAGTACTGAGCACTGAGCACCCTGAGTACTGAGCACTGAGCACCCTGAGTACTGAGCACCCAGCACCCTGAGTACTCAGCACCCATCAACCTGAGCACTGAGCACCGAGCACCCTGAGCACTGAGCACCCAGCACCCTTAGCACTAAGCACCCAGCACCCTGAGCACTGAGCACCCAGCACCCTGAGTACTGATCACCCTGAGTACTGAGCACACAGCACCCTGAGCACTGAGCACCCAGCACCCTGAGCACTGAGCACCCAGCACCCTGAGCACTGAGCACCCTGAGTACTGAGCACCCTGAGTACTGAGCACTGAGCACCCTGAGTACTGAGCACCCAGCACCCTGATTAATGAACACCCAGCACCCTGATCAATGAGCACCCTGTGTACTGAGCACCCAGCACCCTGAGCACTGAGCACCGAGCACCCCGAGCACAGAGCACCCAGCACCCTGAGCACTGAGGACCCAGCAACCTGAGTACTGAGCACCCAGCACCCTTAGCACTGAGCACCCAGCACCCTGAGTACTGAGCAACCAGCACCCTGAGCACTGAGCACCCAGCACCCTGAGTACTGAGCATAGAGCACACCGAGCACTGAGCACCCAGCACCCTGAGTACTGAGCACTGAGCACGCAGCACCCCGAGCACTGAGCAATCAGCACCCTGTGTACTGAGCACTGAGTACCCAGCACCCCGAGCACTGAGCACCCAGCACCCTGAGCACTGAGCACCCTGAGTACTGAGCACCCAGCACCCTGAGTACTGAGCACCGAGCACCCCGAGTACTGAGCACCCAGCACCCCGAGCACTGAGCACCCAGCACCCTGAGCACTGAGCACCCAGCACCCCAAGCACTGAGAACCCAGCACCCTGAGTACTGAGTACTGAGCACCCTGAGTACTGAGCACCCAGCACCCTGAGCACTGAGCACCCAGCACCCTGAGTACTGATCACAAAGCATCCCGAGCACTGAGCACCCAGCACCCTGAGTACTGAGCACCCAGCACCAAAAGTAATGAGCACCGAGCATCCTGAGCACTGAGCACCGAGCACCCCGAGCACTGAGCACCCAGCACCCTGAGTACTGAGTATGCAGCACCAAGAGTACTGAGCAGCAAGCACCCCGAGCACTGAGCACCCAGCACCCTGAGTAATGAGCACCTAGCACCCCGAGTACTGAGCACCCAGAACGTGAGTACTGAGCACTCAGCACCCTGTGTACTGAGCACCCAGCACCCTGAGCACTGAGCACAAAGCACGCTGAGTACTGAGCACCCTGAGTACTGAGCACCGAGGACCCTGAGCACTGAGCACCCAGCACCCCGAGCACTGAGCACCCAGCACCCCGAGAATGAGCACCCAGCACCCTGAGTACTGAGAACCGAGCACCCTGTGTACTGAGCACCCAGCACGCTGAGCACTGAGCACCCAGCACCCCGAGTACTGAGCACCCAGCACCCCGAACACTGAGCACCCAGGACCCCGAGAATGAGCACCCAGCACCCTGAGTACTGAGCACCCAGCACCCGCAGTACTGAGCACCCAGCACCCCGAGCACTGAGCACCCTGAATACTGAGCACCCAGCACCCTGAGTACTGTGCACTAAGCACCCAGAGCGCTGAGCACCCAGGACCCTGAGCACTGAGTACTGAGCACCCACCACCCTGAGTACTCAGCACCGAGCTCCCTGAGCACTGAGCACCCAGCACCCTGAGTACTGAGCACCCAGCACCCTGAGTACTGAGCACCCAGCACCTTGAGCACTGAGCACCCTGAGTACTGAGCACGGAGCACCCTGAGTACTGAGCACTGAGCACCCTGAGTACTGAGCACCCAGCTCCCTGAGTACTGAGCACCCAGCAAACTGAGCACTGAGCACCGAGCACCCTGAGCACTGAGCACCCAGCACCGAGAGCACTGAGCACCCAGCACCCTGAGCACTGAGCACCCAGCACCCTGAGTACTGAGCACCCTGAGTACTGAGCACACAGCACCCTGTGCACTGAGCACCCAGCACCCCGAGCACTGAGCACCCAGCACCCTGAGCACTGAGCACCCTGAGTACTGAGCACTGAGCACCCTGAGTACTGAGCACCCAGCAACCTGAGTACTGAGCACCCAGCAACCTGAGTACTGAGCACCCAGCACCCTGAGCAATGAGCACCCTGAGTACTGAGCACCCAGCACCCTGAGCACTGAGCACCGAGCACCCCGAGCACTGAGCACCCAGCACCCGGAGTACTGAGCACCCAGCACCCTGAGTACTCAGCACCGAGCACCCTGAGTACTGAGCACCCAGTACCCTGAGCACTGAACACACAGCACATTGAGTACTGAGCACCCCGAGCACTGAACACCCAGCACCCTGAGCACTGAGGACCCAGCACCCTGAGTACTGAGCACCCAGCACCCTGAGCACTGAGCACCCAGCACCCTGAGTACTGAGCACCCAGCACCCTGAGCACTGAGCACCCAGGACCCTGAGTACTGAGCATCCAGCACCCCGAGCACTGAGCACCCAGCACCCTGTGTACTGAGGACTGAGCACCCAGCACCCCGAGCACTGAGCACTGAGTACCTAGCACCCCGAGCACTGAGCACCCAGCACCCTGAGCACTGAGCACCATGAGTACTGAGCACCCAGAGCACTGAGCACTGAGCACCCTGAGTACTGAGCACCGAGCACCCTGAGTACTGAGCACCCAGCACTCTGAGCACTGAGTACAAAGCAAGCTGAGTACTGAGCACCCTGAGTACTGAGCACCGAGGACCCTGAGCACCCAGTACCCTGAGTACTGAGCACCGAGCACCCCGAGTACTGAGCACCCAGCACCCTGAGCACTGAGCACCCAGCACCCCGAGCACTGAGCACCCAGCACCTTGAGTACTGAACACCGAGCACCCCGAGCACTGAGCACCCAGCACCCTGAGTACTGAGCACCCAGCACCCCGAGCACTGAGCACCCAGCACCCTGAGTACTGAGCACCCAGAACCCTGAGTACTGAGCACTGAGCACCCTGAGCACGGAGCACCCAACACCCCGAGCACTGAGCACCCAGCACCCTGAGTACTGAGCACCCAGCACCCTGAGTACTGAGCACTCAGCACCCTGAGTACTGAGCACCGAGCACCCCGAGCACTGAGCACCCAGCACCCTGAGCACTGAGCACCCTGAGGACTGAGCACCCAGCACCCTGAGTACTGAGCCCCCAGCACCCTGAGTACTGAGCACCCAGCATCCTGAGTACTGAGCACAGATCACCCCGAGCACTGAGCACCCAGCACCCCGAGTACTGAGCACCCTGAGTACTGAGCACCCAGCACCCCGAGCACTGAGCACCCAGCACACTGAGTACTGAGCACCCTGAGTGCTGAGCACCCAGCACCCTGAGTACTGAGCACCCAGCACCCTGAGTACTTAGCACCCAGCACCTGAGCACTGAGCACCCAGCACCCTGAGTACTGAGCACCGAGCACCCTGAGTACTGAGCACCCAGCACCCTGAGTACTGAGCACCCAGCACCCCGAGTACTGAGCACCGAGCACCCCGAGTACTGAGGACCCAGCACCCTGAGCACTTAGCACCCAGCACCCTGAGCACTGAGCACCCAGCACCCGAGAATGAGCACCCAGCACCCTGAGTACTGAGAACCGAGCACCCTGAGTACATAGCACACAGCACGCTGAGCACTGAGCACCCAGCACCCCGAGTACTGAGCACCCAGCAACCGAGCACTGAGCACCCAGCACCCCGAGAATGAGCACCCAGCACCCTGAGTACTGAGCACGCAGCACCCTGTGTACTGAGCACCCAGCACCCCGAGCACTGAGCACCCTGAATACTGAGCACCCAGCACCCTGAGTACTCTGCACTAAGCACCCAGAGCGCTGAGCACCCAGGACCCCGAGCACTGAGTACTGAGCACCCAGCACCCTGAGTACTGAGCACCGAGCTCCCCGAGCACTGAGCACCCTGATTACTGAGCACCCAGCACCCTGAGTACTGAGCACCCAGCACCCTGAGTACTGAGCACCGAGCACCCCGAGTACAGAGCACCCAGCACCCTGAGCACTCAGCACCCAGCACCCTGAGCACTGAGCACCCAGCACCCTGAGTACTGAGCTCCCAGCACCCCGAGCCCTGAGCACCCAGCACCCTGAGTACTGAGCACCCTGAGTACTGAGCACCGATCACCCTGAGCACTGAGCACCCAGCACCCTGAGTACTGAGCAGCCAACGTACTGAGCACCGAGCACACCGAGCACTGAGCACCCAGCACCCTGAGTACTGAGCAACGAGCACCCTGAGCACTGAGCACCCAGCACCCGGAGTACTGAGCACCGAGCACCCCGAGCACTGAGCACCCAGCGCCCAGAGCACTGAGCACCCAGCACACTGAGCACTGAGCACCCAGCAACCGTAGCACTGAGCACCCAGCACCCCGAGCAATGAGCACCCAGCACCCTGAGTACTGAGCACCCAGCACCCCGAGTCCTGAGCACCCAGAAACCTGAGCACCGAGCACCCAGCACCCCGAGCACTGAGCACCCAGCACCCTGAGCACTGAGCACCCAGAACCCTGAGCACTGAGCACCCAGCACCCCGAGCACTGAGCACCCAGCACCCCGAGCACTGAGCACCCAGCACCCTGAGTCCTCAGCACCCAGCACCCTGAGCACTGAGGAACCAGCACCCTGAGTACTGAGCACCCTGCACCCCAAGCACTGAGCACCCTGAGTACTGAGCACCCAGCACCCCAAGCACTGAGCACCCTGAGTACTGAGCACCCAGCACCCTGATTAATGAGCACCCAGCACCCCGAGCACTGTGCACCCAGCACCCTGAGTACTGAGCACCGAGCACCCTGAGTACTGAGCACCCAGCACCCTGAGTACTGAGCACCCAGCGTACTGAGCACCCAGCACCCTGATTAATGAGCACCCAGCACCCCGAGCACTGAACACCCAGCACCCTGAGCACTGAGCACCGAGCACCCTGAGCACTGAGCACCCTGCACCCTGTGGACTGAGTACCCAGCACCCCGAGCACTGAGCACCCAGCACCCTGAGCACTGAGCACCCTGAGTACTGAGCACTGAGCACCCTGAGTACTGAGCACTGAGCACCCTGAGTACTGAGCACCCAGCACCCTGAGTACTCAGCACCCATCAACCTGAGCACTGAGCACCGAGCACCCTGAGCACTGAGCACCCAGCACCCTTAGCACTAAGCACCCAGCACCCTGAGCACTGAGCACCCAGCACCCTGAGTACTGATCACCCTGAGTACTGAGCACACAGCACCCTGAGCACTGAGCACCCAGCACCCTGAGCACTGAGCACCCAGCACCCTGAGCACTGAGCACCCTGAGTACTGAGCACCCTGAGTACTGAGCACTGAGCACCCTGAGTACTGAGCACCCAGCACCCTGATTAATGAACACCCAGCACCCTGATCAATGAGCACCCTGTGTACTGAGCACCCAGCACCCTGAGCACTGAGCACCGAGCACCCCGAGCACTGAGCACCCAGCACCCGGAGTACTGAGCACACAGCACCCTGAGTACTAAGCACCGAGCACCCTGAGTAATGAGCACCCAGTAACCTGAGCACTGAACACACAGCACCCTGAGTACTGAGCACCCCGAGCACAGAGCACCCAGCACCCTGAGCACTGAGGACCCAGCAACCTGAGTACTGAGCACCCAGCACCCTTAGCACTGAGCACCCAGCACCCTGAGTACTGAGCACCCAGCACCCTGAGCACTGAGCACCCAGCACCCTGAGTACTGAGCATAGAGCACACCGAGCACTGAGCACCCAGCACCCTGAGTACTGAGCACTGAGCACGCAGCACCCCGAGCACTGAGCAATCAGCACCCTGTGTACTGAGCACTGAGTACCCAGCACCCCGAGCACTGAGCACCCAGCACCCTGAGCACTGAGCACCCTGAGTACTGAGCACCCAGCACCCTGAGTACTGAGCACCGAGCACCCCGAGTACTGAGCACCCAGCACCCCGAGCACTGAGCACCCAGCACCCTGAGCACTGAGCACCCAGCACCCCAAGCACTGAGAACCCAGCACCCTGAGTACTGAGTACTGAGCACCCTGAGTACTGAGCACCCAGCACCCTGAGCACTGAGCACCCAGCACCCTGAGTACTGATCACAGAGCATCCCGAGCACTGAGCACCCAGCACCCTGAGTACTGAGCACCCAGCACCAAAAGTAATGAGCACCGAGCATCCTGAGCACTGAGCACCGAGCACCCCGAGCACTGAGCACCCAGCACCCTGAGTACTGAGTATGCAGCACCAAGAGTACTGAGCAGCAAGCACCCCGAGCACTGAGCACCCAGCACCCTGAGTAATGAGCACCTAGCACCCCGAGTACTGAGCACCCAGAACGTGAGTACTGAGCACTCAGCACCCTGTGTACTGAGCACCCAGCACCCTGAGCACTGAGCACAAAGCACGCTGAGTACTGAGCACCCTGAGTACTGAGCACCGAGGACCCTGAGCACTGAGCACCCAGCACCCCGAGCACTGAGCACCCAGCACCCCGAGAATGAGCACCCAGCACCCTGAGTACTGAGAACCGAGCACCCTGAGTACTGAGCACCCAGCACGCTGAGCACTGAGCACCCAGCACCCCGAGTACTGAGCACCCAGCACCCCGAACACTGAGCACCCAGGACCCCGAGAATGAGCACCCAGCACCCTGAGTACTGAGCACCCAGCACCCGCAGTACTGAGCACCCAGCACCCCGAGCACTGAGCACCCTGAATACTGAGCACCCAGCACCCTGAGTAATGTGCACTAAGCACCCAGAGCGCTGAGCACCCAGGACCCTGAGCACTGAGTACTGAGCACCCACCACCCTGAGTACTCAGCACCGAGCTCCCTGAGCACTGAGCACCCAGCACCCTGAGTACTGAGCACCCAGCACCCTGAGTACTGAGCACCCAGCACCCTGAGTACTGAGCAACCCGAGCACTGAGCACCCAGGTGCCTCAGTACTGAGCACCCTGAGGACTGAGCCCCGATCACCCTGAGCACTGAGCACCCAGCACCCTGAGTACTGAGCACCGAGCACCCTGAGCACTGAGCACCGAGCACCCTGAGTACTGAGCACCGAGCACACCGAGCACTGAGCACCCAGCACCCTGAGTACTGAGCACACAGCACCCTGAGTACTGAGCACCGAGCACCCCAAGTACTGAGCACCCAGCACCCTGAGCACTCAGCACCCAGCACCCCGAGCACTGAGCACCCAGCACCCTGAGTACTGAGCTCCCAGCACCCCGATCCCTGAGCACCCAGCACCCTGAGTACTGAGCACCCTGAGTACTGAACACCCAGCACCCTGATTAATGAGCACCCAGCACCCCGAGCACTGAGCACCCAGCACCCTGAGTACTGAGCACCCAGCACCCTGAGTACTGAGCACCCAGCGTTCTGAGCACCGAGCACCCAGCACCCTGAGTACTGAGCACCCAGCAACCTGAGCACTGAGCACCCAGCACCCTGAGTACAGAGCACCGAGCACCCCGAGTACTGAGTACCCAGCACCCCGAGCACTGAGCACACAGCAGCCCGAGCACTGAGCACCCAGCACACCGAGCACTCAGCACCCAGCACCCCGAGCACTGAGCACCCAGCACACCGAGCACTGAGCACCCAGCACCCCGAGCACCGAGCACCATGAGTACTAAGCACCGAGCACCCTGAGCACTGAGCACCCAGCACCCTGAGCACTGAGCACCCAGCACCCTGAGTACTGAGCACCCAGCACCCTGAGCACTGAGCACCCAGCACCCTGAGCACAGAGCACCCAGCACGCTGAGTACTGAGCACTGAGCACCCTGAGTACTGAGCACCGAGCACCCTGAGCACTGAGCACCCAGCACGCTGAGTACTGAGCACTGAGCACCCTGAGTACTGAGCACCGAGCACCCTGAGTACTGAGCACCCAGCACTCTGAGCACTGAGCACCCAGCACCCTGAGCACTGAGCACCCAGCACCCCGATCACTGAGCACCCAGCACCCCGAGCACTGAGCACCCAGCACCCCGAGCACTGAGCACTGAGCACCCTGCGTACTGAGCACTGAGCACCCTGAGAACTGAGCACCGAGCACGCTGAGTACTGAGCACCCAGCACCCCGAGCACTGAGCACCGAGCACCCTGAGTACTGAGCACCCAGCACACCGAGTACTGAGCACCCAGCACCCTGAGTACTGAGCACCCAGCACCCCGAGCACAGAGCACCGAGCACCCCGAGCACTGAACACCCAGCACCCCGAGCACTGAGCACCCAGCACCCTGAGTACTAATCACCCAGCACTCTGATTACTGAGCACCCAGCACCCTGAGTACTGAGCACCCAGCACCCTGAGTACTGAGCACCCAGCAACCTGAGCACTGAGCACCGAGCACCCTGAGCACTGAGCACCCAGCACCCTGAGCACTGAGCACCCTGAGTACTGAGCACTGAGCACCCTGAGTACTGAGCACCCAGCACCCTGAGTACTGAGCACCCAGCACGCTGAGCAATGAGCACCCTGAGTACTGAGCACCCAGCACCCTGAGCACTGAGCACCGAGCACCCCGAGCACTGAGCACCCAGCACCCGGATTACTGAGCACCCAGCACCCTGAGTACTAAGCACCGAGCACCCTGAGTACTGAGCACCCAGTAACCTGAGCACTGAACACACAGCACCCTGAGTACTGAGCACCCCGAGCACTGAGAACCCAGCACCCTGAGCACTGAGGACCCAGCACACTGAGTACTGAGCATCCAGCACCCTGAGCACTGAGCACCCAGCACATTGAGTACTGAGCACCCAGCACCCTGAGATCTGAGCACCCTGAGTACTGAGCACCCAGCACCCTGAGCACTGAGCACCCAGCACCCCGAGCACTGAGCACCCAGCACCCAGAGCACTGAGCACCGAGCACCCTGAGTACTGAGCACTGAGCACCCTGAGCACTGAGCACCCAGCACCCTGATTACTGAGCACCCAGCACCCTGAGCACTGAGGACCGAGCACCCTGAGTACTAAGCACCCAGCACCCTGAGTACTGAGCACCCAGCACCCTGTGCACTGAGCACACAGCACGCTGAGTACTGAGCACTGAGCACCCTGAGTACTGAGCACCGAGCACCCTGAGCACGGAGCACCCAGCACGCTGAGTACTGATCACTGAGCACCCTGAGTACTGAGCACCGAGGACCCTGAGCACTGAGCACCCAGCACCCTGAGTACTGAGCACCGAGCACCCCGAGTACTGAGCACCGAGCACCCCGAGCACTGAGCACCCAGCACCCTGAGTACTGAGCACCCAGCACCAAGAGTACTGAGCAGCGAGCACCCCTAGCACTGAGCACCCAGCACCCTGAGTAATGAGCACCCAGCACCCCGAGTACTGAGCACCCAGCACCGTGAGTACTGAGCACCCAGCACCCTGAGCACTGAGCACAAAGCACGCTGATTACTGAGCACCCTGAGTACTGAGCACCGAGGACCCTGAGCACTGAGCACCCAGCACCCCGAGAATGAGCACCCAGCACCCTGAGTACTGAGAACCGAGCACCCGGAGTACTGAGCACCCAGCACGCTGAGCACTGAGCACCCAGCACCCCGAGCACTGAGCACCCAGCACCCCGAGCACTGAGCACCCAGCACCCCGAGAATGAGCACAAAGCACCCTGAGTACTGAGAACCGAGCACCCTGAGTACTGAGCACCCAGCACGCTGAGCACTGAGCACCCAGCACCCCGAGTACTGAGCACCCAGCACCCCGAGCACTGAGCACCCAGCACCCCGAGAATGACCACCCAGCACCCTGAGTACTGAGCACCCAGCACCCGGAGTACTGAGCACCCAGCACCCCGAGCACTGAGCACCCTGAATACTGAGCACCCAGCACCCTGAGTACTGAGCACCCAGCACCCAGCACCCTGAGCACTGAGCACCCAGCACGCTGAGTACTGAGCACTGAGCACCCTGAGTACTGATCACCGAGCACCCTGAGCACTGAGCACCCAGCACGCTGAGTACTGAGCACTGAGCACCCTTGCTCGGGGTGCGGGGTGCTCAGTGCTCAGTACTCAGGGTGCTGGGTGCTCCGTGCTCAGGGTGCTGGGTGCTCAGTGCTCGGGGTGCTGGGTGCTCAATGCTCAGGGTGCTGGGTGCTCAGGGCTCGGGGTGCTGGGTACTCCGTGCTCAGTACACAGGGTGCTGGGTACTCAGTGCTCAGTACTCAGGGTGCTGGGTGCTCAGTGCTCGGGGTGCTGGATGCTCAGTACTCAGGGTGCTGGGTGCTCAGTACTCAGGGTGCTCAGTGCTCAGTACTCAGGGTGCTCAGTGCTCAGTACTCAGGGTGCTCAGTGCTCGGGGTGCTGGGTGCTCAGTGCTCAGGGTGCTGGGTGCTCAGTGCTCAGGGTTCTGGGCAGTCAGTGCTCAGGGTGCTGGGTACTCAGTGCTCAGGGAGCTGGGTGCTCAGTGCTCAGGGTGCTGGGTGCTCAGTACTCAGGGTGCTCAGTGCTCAGGGTGCTGGGTGCTCAGTGCTCGGGGTGCTGGGTACTCCGTGCTAAGTACACAGGGTGCTGGGTACTCAGTGCTCAGTACTCAGGGTGCTGGGTGCTCAGTGCTCGGGGTGCTGGATGCTCAGTACTCAGGGTGCTGGGTGCTCAGTACTCAGGGTGCTTTGTCCTCAGTGCTCAGGGTGCTGGGTGCTCAGTGCTCGGGGTGCTCATTGCTCAGGGTGCTGTGTGCTCAGTACTCAGGTTGCTGGGTGCTCATTACTCTGGGTGCTGGGTGCTCAGAACTCGGGATGTTCGGTGCTCAGTGCTCAGGGTGCTGGGTGCTCAGTACTCAGGGTGCTCATTGCTCAGGGTGCTGGGTGCTCAGTACTCAGGGTGCTGGGTGCTCAGTACTCAGGGTGCTGGGTGCTCAGTACTCAGGGTGCTGGGTGCTCAGTACTCAGGGTGCTCAGTGCTCAGTACTCAGGGTGCTCAGGGCTCAGGGTGCTGGGTGCTCACTGCTCGGGGTGCTGGTTCTCAGTGCTCAGGGTGCTGGGTGCTCAGTGCTCAGGGAGCTCGGTGCTCAGTGCTCAGGGTGCTGGGTGCTCAGTACTCAGTGTGCTGGGTGCTCAGTACGCAGGGTGCTCAGTGCTCAGTACTCAGGGTGCTCAGTGCTCAGTACTCAGGGTGCTCAGTGCTCAGGGTGCTGGGTGCTCAGTGCTCGGGGTGCTGGGTGATCAGTCCTCAGGGTGCTGGGTGTTCAGTGCTCAGGGTGCTCATTGCTCGTTGCTCGTGGTGCTGGGTGCTCAGTGCACGGGGTGCTGGGTGCTCAGTGCTCAGGGTGCTGGGTGCTCAGTACTCAGGGTGCTGGGAGCTCAGTGCTCAGGGTGCTGGGTGCTCAGTGCTCAGGGTGCTCGGTGCTTAGTACCCCGAGTGGTCGTTGCTAGGTGTGCTGGGTGCTCAGTGCTCGGGGTGCTGGGTGCTCAGTGCTCGGGGTGCTGGGTGCTCAGTACTCGGGGTGCTCGGTGCTCAGTTCTCAGGGTGCTGGGTGCTCAGTGCTCAGGGTGCTCGGTGCTCAGTACTCAGGTTGCTGGGTGCTCAGTGCTCGGGGTGCTGGTTGCTCATTACTCAGGATGCTGGGTGCTCAGTACTCAGTGTGCTCAGTGCTTGGGGTGCTGGGTGCTCAATACTCAGGGTGCTCAGTGCTTGGGGTGTTGGGTGCTCAGTACTCAGTGTGCTGGGTGCTCAATGCTCAGGGTGCTGGGTGCTCAGTACTCAGGGTGCTGGGTTCTCAGTACTCAGGGTGCTGGGTGCTCAGTGCTCGGGGTGCTGGGTGCTCAGTGCTCGGGGTTGCTGGGTGCACAGTGCTCGGGGTTGCTGGGTGCTCAGTGCTCGGGGCACTGGGTGCTCAGTGCTCGGGGTTCTGGGTGCTCAGTGCTCGGGGCGCTGGGTGCTCAGTGCTCGGGGCGCTGGGTGCTCAGTGCTCGGGGTGCTCAGAGCTCAGTACTCAGGGTGCTGGGTGCTCAGTGCTCGGGGTGCTCGGTGCTCAGTACTCAGGGTGCTGGGTACTCAGTGCTCGGGGTGCTCGGTGCTCAGTACGTTGGGTGCTCACTACTCAGGGTGCTGGGTGCTCAGTACTCAGGGTGCTGGGTGCTCAGTGCTCAGGGTGCTGGGTGCTCAGTGCTCAGGGTGCTGGGTGCTCCGTGCTCAGGGTGCTGGGTGCGCAGTGCTCGGGGTGCTGGGTGCTCAATGCTCAGGGTGCTGGGTGCTCAGGGCTCGGGGTGCTGGGTACTCCGTGCTCAGTACACAGGGTGCTGGGTACTCAGTGCTCAGTACTCAGGGTGCTGGGTGCTCAGTGCTCGGGGTGCTGGATGCTCAGTACTCAGGGTGCTGGGTGCTCAGTACTCAGGGTGCTCAGTGCTCAGTACTCAGGGTGCTCAGTGCTCAGTACTCAGGGTGCTCAGTGCTCGGGGTGCTGGGTGCTCAGTGCTCAGGGTGCTGGGTGCTCAGTGCTCAGGGTTCTGGGCAGTCAGTGCTCAGGGTGCTGGGTACTCAGTGCTCAGGGAGCTGGGTGCTCAGTGCTCAGGGTGCTGGGTGCTCAGTACTCAGGGTGCTCAGTGCTCAGGGTGCTGGGTGCTCAGTGCTCGGGGTGCTGGGTACTCCGTGCTAAGTACACAGGGTGCTGGGTACTCAGTGCTCAGTACTCAGGGTGCTGGGTGCTCAGTGCTCGGGGTGCTGGATGCTCAGTACTCAGGGTGCTGGGTGCTCAGTACTCAGGGTGCTTTGTCCTCAGTGCTCAGGGTGCTGGGTGCTCAGTGCTCGGGGTGCTCATTGCTCAGGGTGCTGTGTGCTCAGTACTCAGGTTGCTGGGTGCTCATTACTCTGGGTGCTGGGTGCTCAGAACTCGGGATGTTCGGTGCTCAGTGCTCAGGGTGCTGGGTGCTCAGTACTCAGGGTGCTCATTGCTCAGGGTGCTGGGTGCTCAGTACTCAGGGTGCTGGGTGCTCAGTACTCAGGGTGCTGGGTGCTCAGTACTCAGGGTGCTGGGTGCTCAGTACTCAGGGTGCTCAGTGCTCAGTACTCAGGGTGCTCAGGGCTCAGGGTGCTGGGTGCTCACTGCTCGGGGTGCTGGTTCTCAGTGCTCAGGGTGCTGGGTGCTCAGTGCTCAGGGAGCTCGGTGCTCAGTGCTCAGGGTGCTGGGTGCTCAGTACTCAGTGTGCTGGGTGCTCAGTACGCAGGGTGCTCAGTGCTCAGTACTCAGGGTGCTCAGTGCTCAGTACTCAGGGTGCTCAGTGCTCAGGGTGCTGGGTGCTCAGTGCTCGGGGTGCTGGGTGATCAGTCCTCAGGGTGCTGGGTGTTCAGTGCTCAGGGTGCTCATTGCTCGTTGCTCGTGGTGCTGGGTGCTCAGTGCACGGGGTGCTGGGTGCTCAGTGCTCAGGGTGCTGGGTGCTCAGTACTCAGGGTGCTGGGAGCTCAGTGCTCAGGGTGCTGGGTGCTCAGTGCTCAGGGTGCTCGGTGCTTAGTACCCCGAGTGGTCGTTGCTAGGTGTGCTGGGTGCTCAGTGCTCGGGGTGCTGGGTGCTCAGTGCTCGGGGTGCTGGGTGCTCAGTACTCGGGGTGCTCGGTGCTCAGTTCTCAGGGTGCTGGGTGCTCAGTGCTCAGGGTGCTCGGTGCTCAGTACTCAGGTTGCTGGGTGCTCAGTGCTCGGGGTGCTGGTTGCTCATTACTCAGGATGCTGGGTGCTCAGTACTCAGTGTGCTCAGTGCTTGGGGTGCTGGGTGCTCAATACTCAGGGTGCTCAGTGCTTGGGGTGTTGGGTGCTCAGTACTCAGTGTGCTGGGTGCTCAATGCTCAGGGTGCTGGGTGCTCAGTACTCAGGGTGCTGGGTTCTCAGTACTCAGGGTGCTGGGTGCTCAGTGCTCGGGGTGCTGGGTGCTCAGTGCTCGGGGTTGCTGGGTGCACAGTGCTCGGGGTTGCTGGGTGCTCAGTGCTCGGGGCACTGGGTGCTCAGTGCTCGGGGTTCTGGGTGCTCAGTGCTCGGGGCGCTGGGTGCTCAGTGCTCGGGGCGCTGGGTGCTCAGTGCTCGGGGTGCTCAGAGCTCAGTACTCAGGGTGCTGGGTGCTCAGTGCTCGGGGTGCTCGGTGCTCAGTACTCAGGGTGCTGGGTACTCAGTGCTCGGGGTGCTCGGTGCTCAGTACGTTGGGTGCTCACTACTCAGGGTGCTGGGTGCTCAGTACTCAGGGTGCTGGGTGCTCAGTGCTCAGGGTGCTGGGTGCTCAGTGCTCAGGGTGCTGGGTGCTCAGTACTCAGGGTGCTGGGTGCGCAGTGCTCGGGGTGCTGGGTGCTCAGTGCTCAGGGTACTGGGTGCTCAGTGCTCAGGGTGCTGGGTGCTCAGTACTCAGGGTGCTGGGTGCTCAGTACTCAGGGTGCTGAGTGCTCAGTTCTCAGGGTGCTGGGTGATCAGTACTCGGGTGCTGGGTGCTCAGTGCTCAGGGTGCTGGGTGCTCAGTGCTCGGGGTGCTTGTCTCTCAGTGTTCAGTACTCAGGGTGCTGGGTGCTCAGTGCTCGGGGTGCTGGGTGCTCAGTGCTCAGTACTCAGGGTGCTGGGTGCTCAGTGCTCAGGGTGCTGGGTGCTCAGTACTCAGGGTGCTCAGTGCTCAGTGTGCTGGGTGCTCAGTGCTCGGGGTGCTGGATGCTCAGTGCTCGGGGTGCTGGGTGCTCAGTACTCGGGGTGCTCTGTGCTCAGTACTCAGGGTGCTGGGTGCTCAGTGCTCAGGGTGCTTTGTGCTCAGTACTCATGGTGCTGTTTGCTCGGTGCTCAGGGTGCTGGGTCCTCAGTGCTCAGGGTGCTGGGTGCTCAGTGCTCAGGGTGCTCGGTGCTTAGTACTCAGGGTGCTCGTTGCTCGGGGTGCTGGGTGCTCAGTGCTCGGGGAGCTCGGTGCTCAGTACTCAGGGTGCTGTGTGCTCAGTACTCAGGGTGCTGGGTGCTCAGTACTCATGGTGCTGGGTGCTCAGTACTCAGGGGGCTGGGTGCTCAGTGCTCAGCGTGCTGGGTGCTCAGTGCTCAGGGTGCTGGGTGCTCAGTGCTCGGAGTGCTGGGTGCTCAGTGCTCGGGGTGCTGGGTGCTCAGTGCTCACGGTGTTGGGTGCTCAGTGCTCAGTGCTCAGGGTGCTGGGTGCTCAGTACTCAGGGTGCTGGGTGCTCAGTACTCAGGGTCCTGGGTGCTCAGTGCTCAGGGTGCTGGGTGCTCAGTACTCTGGGTGTTGGGTGCTCAGTACTCAGGGTGCTGGGTGCTCAGTGCTCGGGGTGCTGGGTGCTCAGTGCTCAGGGTGCTGTGTGCTCAGTGCTCATGGTGCTGGGTTCTCAGTATTCAGGGTGCTGGGTGCTCAGTGCTCGGGGTGCTCGGTGCTCAGTACTCAAGGTGCTGGGTGCTCAGTGCTCAGGGTGCTGGATGCTCAGTTCTCAGGGTGCTCCGTGCTCAGTGCTCAGGGTGCTGGGTGCTCAGTACTCAGGGTGCTCGGTGCTCAGTACTCAGGGTTCTCAGTGCTCAGTGCTCAGGGTGCTGGGTGCTCAGTTCTCAGGGTGCTCAGTGCTCAGTACTTGGAGTGCTGGGTGCTCAGTACTCAGGGTGCTCAGTGCTCAGCACTCGGGGTGCTGGGTGCTCAGTGCTCGGGGAGCTGGTTGCTCAGTGCTCGGAGTTCTGGGTGCTCAGTACTCAGGGTGCTGTGTGCTCAGTGCTCAGTACTCAGCGTGCTGGGTGCTCAGTGCTCAGAGTGTTGGGTGCTCAGTACTCAGGGTGCTGGGTGCTCAGTGCTCAGTGCTCAGGGTGCTCAGTGCTCAGGGTGCTGGGTGCTCAGGGTGCTGGGTGCTCAGTGCTCGGGGTGCTGGGTGCTCAGTGCTCAGGGTGCTGGGTGCTCAGTGCTCAGTGCTGAGGGTGCTGTGTGCTCAGTGCTCAGTGCTCAGGGGGCTGGGTGTTCAGTACTCAGGGTGCTGGTTGCTCAGTACTCAGGGTGCTTGGTGCTCAGTGCTCAGAGTGCTGGTTGCTCAGTGCTCAGGGTGCTGGGGCTCAGGACTCAGGGTGCTGGGTGCTCAGTACTCAGGGTTCTCGGTGTTCAGTACTCAGGGTGCTGGGTGCTCAGTGCCCAGGGTGCTGGGTGCTCAGTACTCAGGGTGCTGGGTGCTCAGTACTCAGGGTGCTGGGTGCTCAGTGCTCAGGGTGCTGGGTCCTCAGTACTCAGGGTGCTGGGTGCTCAGTGCTCGGGGTGCTGGGTGCTCAGTGCTCAGGGTGATCAGTGCTCAGTACTCAGGGTGCTGGGTGCTCAGTGCTCATGGTGCTGGGTGCTCAGTCCTCAGGGTGCTCAGTACTCAGGGTGCTCAGTGCTCAGTGCTCAGTACTCAGGGTGTTCAGTACTCAGGGTGCTGGGTGCTCAGTGCTCGGGGTGCTGGGTGCTCAGTACTCAGGGTGCTGGGTGCTCAGTACTCGGGGTGCTGGGTGCTCAGTACTCAGGGTGCTGGGTGCTCAGTGCTTTTGGTGCTGGGTGCTCAGTGCTCAGGGTGATCGGTGCTCAGTGCTCAGCGTGCTGGGTGCTCAGTCCTCAGGGTGCTCAGTGCTCAAGGTGCTGGGTGCTCAGTGCTCGGGGTGCTCGGTGCTCAGTACTCAGGGTGCTGAGTGCTCAGTACTCAGGGTGCTGGGTGCTCAGTACTCAGGGTGCTGGGTGCTCAGTACTCAGGTCAGAACTCAGGGTGCTGGGTGCTCAGTACTCGGGGTGCTGGGTGCTCAGTACTCAGGGTGCTGGGTGCTCAGTGCTCAGGGTGCTGGGTGCTCAGTACTCAGGGTGCTGGGTGCTTAGTACTCAGGGTGCTCAGTACTTAGGGTGCTCAGTGCTCAGTGCTCGGGGTGATGGGTGCTCAGTGCTCGGGGTGCTGGGTGCTCAGTACTCAGGGTGCTGGGTGCTCAGTGCTCAGGGTGATCAGTGCCCAGTGCTCAGGGTGCTGGGTGCTCAGTCCTCATGGTGCTCAGTACTCAGGGTGCTCGGTGCTCAGCACTCAGGGTGCTGGGTGCTCAGTGCCCAGGGTGCTGGGTGCTCAGTACTCAGGGTGCTGGGTGCTCAGTACTCAGGGTGCTGGGTGCTCAGTGCTCAGGGTGATCAGTGCTCAGTACTCAGGGTGCTGGGTGCTCAGTGCTCGGGGGGCTCGGTGCTCAGTACTCAGGGTGCTGGGTACTCAGTGCTCGGGGTGCTCGGTGCTCAGTACGTTGGGTGCTCACTACTCAGGGTGCTGGGTGCTCAGTACTCAGGGTGCTGGGTGCTCAGTGCTCAGGGTGCTGGGTGCTCAGTGCTCAGGGTGCTGGGTGCTCAGTACTCAGGGTGCTGGGTGCGCAGTGCTCGGGGTGCTGGGTGCTCAGTGCTCAGGGTGCTGGGTGCTCAGTGCTCAGGGTGCTGGGTGCTCAGTACTCAGGGTGCTGGGTGCTCAGTACTCAGGGTGCTGGGTGCTCAGTACTCAGGGTGCTGGGTGCTCAGTACTCAGGGTGCTGGGTGCTCAGTGCTCAGGGTGCTGGGTCCTCAGTACTCAGGGTGCTGGGTGCTCAGTGCTCGGGGTGCTGGGTGCTCAGTACTCAGGGTGCTGGGTGCTCAGTACTCGGGGTGCTGGGTGCTCAGTACTCAGGGTGCTGGGTGCTCAGTGCTCAAGGTGCTGGGTGCTCAGTGCTCGGGGTGCTCGGTGCTCAGTACTCAGGGTGCTGAGTGCTCAGTACTCAGGGTGCTGGGTGCTCAGTACTCAGGGTGCTGGGTGCTCAGTACTCAGGTCAGTACTCAGGGTGCTGGGTGCTCAGTACTCGGGGTGCTGGGTGCTCAGTACTCAGGGTGCTGGGTGCTCAGTGCTCAGGGTGCTGGGTGCTCAGTACTCAGGGTGCTGGGTGCTTAGTACTCAGGGTGCTCAGTACTTAGGGTGCTCAGTGCTCAGTGCTCGGGGTGCTGGGTGCTCAGTGCTCGGGGTGCTGGGTGCTCAGTACTCAGGGTGCTGGGTGCTCAGTGCTCAGGGTGATCAGTGCCCAGTGCTCAGGGTGCTGGGTGCTCAGTCCTCATGGTGCTCAGTACTCAGGGTGCTCGGTGCTCAGCACTCAGGGTGCTGGGTGCTCAGTGCCCAGCGTGCTGGGTGCTCAGTACTCAGGGTGCTGTGTGCTCAGTACTCAGGGTGCTGGGTGCTCAGTGCTCAGGGTGATCAGTGCTCAGTACTCAGGTTGCTGGGTTCTCAGTGCTCAGGGTGATGGGTGCTCAGTCCTCAGGGTGCTCAGTACTCAGGCTGCTGGGTGCTCAGTGCTCAGTACTCATGGTGCTCAGTACTCAGGGTGCTGGATGCTCAGTGCTCGGGGTGCTGGGTGCTCAGCACTCAGCGTGCTGGGTGCTCAGTGCCCAGGGTGCTGGGTGCTCAGTACTCAGGGTGCTGGGTGCTCAGTACTCAGGGTGCTGGGTGCTCAGTGCTCAGGGTGATCAGTGCTCAGTACTCAGGGTGCTGGGTGCTCATTGCTCAGGGTGCTGGGTGCTCAGTACTCAGGGTGCTCGGTGCTCAGCACTCAGGGTGCTGGGTGCTCAGTGCCCAGGGTGCTGGGTGCTCAGTACTCAGGGTGCTGGGTGCTCAGTACTCAGGGTGCTGGGTGCTCAGTGCTCATGGTGATCAGTGCTCAGTACTCAGGGTGCTGGGTGCTCAGTACTCAGGGTGCTGGGTGCTCAGTACTCACGGTTCTGGGTTCTCAGTACTCGGGGTGCTGGGTGCTCATTACTCAGTGTGCTGGGTGCTCAGTGCTCGGGGTGCTCGGTGCTCAGTGCTCAGGATGCTCGGTGCTCAGAACTCTTGGTGCTGGGTGCTCAGTACTCAGGGTGCTGGGTGCTCAGTGCTCAGGGTGCTGGGTACTCAGTGCTCAGGGTGCTGGGTGCTCAGTATTCAGGGTGCTGGGTGCTCAGTGCTCAGGGTGCTGGGTTCTCAGTGCTCAGGGTGCTGGGTGCTCAGTACTCAGGGTGCTGGGTGCTCAGTACTCAGGGTGCTGGGTGCTCAGTGCTCGGGGTGCTGGGTGCTCAGTGCTCGGGGTGCTGGGTGCTCAGTGCTCGGGGTGCTCGGTGCTCAGTACTCAGGGTGCTGGGTGCTCAGTGCTCGATGTGCTCAGTACTCAGGGTGCTGTGTGTTCAGTGCTCAGGGTGCTGGGTGCTCAGTACTCAGGATGCTCGGTGCTTAGTACTCGGGGTGCTGGGTGCTCAGTGCTCGGGGTGCTCGGTGCTCAGTACTCAGTGCTCAGGGTGCTCAGTGCTCAGTGCTCAGGGTGCTGGGTGTTCAGTACTCAGGGTGCTTGGTGCTCAGTACTCGGGGTGCTGGGTGCTCAGTGCTCAGTACTCAGGGTGCTGGGTGCTCAGTGCTCGGGGTGCTGGGTGCTCAGTGCTCAGTACTCAGGGTGCTGGGTGCTCAGTGCTCAGGGTGCTGTGTGCTCAGTGCTCAGGGTGCTGGGTGCTCAGTGCTCAGGGTGCTGGGTACTCAGTGCTCAGGGTGCTGGGTGCTCATTCTCAGGGTGCTGGGTGCTCAGTACGCAGGTTGCTCAGTACTCTGGGTGCTCGGTGCTCAGTACTCATGGTGCTGGCTGCTCAGTACTCAGGGTGCTCGGTGCTCAGTTCTCAGGGTGCTCGGTGCTCAGTGTTTGGGGTGCTGGGTGCTCAGTACTCAGTGCTCAGGATGCTGGGTGCTCAGTGCTCAGGGTGCTGGGTGCTCAGTGCTCAGGGAGCTCAGTGGTCAGTGCTCAATACTTAGGGTGCTGGGTGCTCAGTACTCAGGGTGCTGGGTGCTCAGTGCTCGGGGTGCCCGGTGCTCAGTGCTCGGGGTGCTCGGTGCTCAGTTTTCAGGGTGCTGGGTGCTCAGTACTCACGGTGCTGGGTGCTCAGTGCTCGGGGTGCTGGGTGCTCAGTGCTCGGGGTGCTGGGTGCTCAGTGCTCGGGGTGCTGGGTGCTCAGTACTCAGGGTGCTGAGCGCTCAGTACTCAGGGTTCTGGGTGCTCAGTGCTAGGGGTGCTCGTTGCTCAGTACGTTGGGTGCTCAGTGCTCAGGGTGCTGGCTGCTCAGTGCTCAGGGTGCTGGGTGCTCAGTGCTCAGGGTGCTTGATGCTCAGTACTCAGGGTGCTGGGAGCTCAGGGCTCGGGGTGCTGGGTGCTCAGTATTCAGGGTGCTGGGTGCTCAGTGCTCAGGGTGCTGGGTACTCAGTGCTCAGGGTGCTGGGTGCTCAGTATTCAGGGTGCTGGGTGCTCAGTGCTCGGGGCGCTGGGTACTCAGTGCTCAGGGTGCTGGGTGCTCAGTACTCAGGGTGCTGGGTGCTCAGTACTCAGGGTGCTGGGTGCTCAGTGCTCGGGGTGCTGGGTGCTCAGTGCTCGGCGTGCTGGGTGCTCAGTGCTCGGGGTGCTCGGTGCTCAGTACTCAGGGTGCTGGGTGCTCAGTGCTCGAGGTGCTCAGTACTCAGGGTGCTGTGTGTTCAGTGCTCAGGGTGCTGGGTGCTCAGTACTCAGGATGCTCGGTGCTTAGTACTCAGCGTGCTGGGTGCTCAGTACTCCGGGTGCTGGGTGCTCAGTGCTCGGGGTGCTCGGTGCTCAGTACTCAGTGCTCAGGGTGCTCAGTGCTCAGTGCTCAGGGTGCTGGGTGTTCAGTACTCAGGGTGCTTGGTGCTCAGTACTCGGGGTGCTGGTTGCTCAGTACTCAGGGTGCTGGGTGCTCAGTACTCAGGGTGCTGGGTGCTCAGTACTCGGGTGCTGGGTGCTCAGTGCTCAGGGTGCTGGGTGCTCAGTGCTCGGGGTGCTGGGTGCTCAGTACTCAGGGTGCTGCGTGCTCAGTACTCAGGGTGCTGGGTGCTCTGTGCTCGGGGTGCTGGGTGCTCAGTGCTCGCGGTGCTGGGTGCTCAGTGCTCGAGGTGCTCGGTGCTCAGTACTCAGGGTGCTGGGTGCTCAGTCCTCTAGGTGCTCAGTACTCAGGGTGCTGTGTGTTCAGTGCTCAGGGTGCTGGGTGCTCAGTACTCAGGGTGCTCGGTGCTTAGTACTCAGGGTGCTGGGTGCTCAGTACTCCGGGTGCTGGGTGCTCAGTGCTTGGGGTGCTGGGTGCTCAGTGCTCAGGGTGCTGGGTGCTTAGTGCTCGGGGTGCCCGGTGCTCAGTACTCGGGGTTCTGGGTGCTCAGTTCTCAGGGTACTAGGTGCTCAGTACGTTGGGTGCTCAGAACTCAGGGTGCTGGGTGCTCAGTGCTCAGGGTGCTAGGTGCTCAGTGCTCAGGGTGCTGGGTGCTCAGTGCTCAGGGTGCTGGGTGCTCAGTGCTCAGGGTGCTGGGTGCTCGGTGCTCTGGGTGCTGGGTGCTTAGTGCTCGGGGTGCCCGGTGCTCAGTACTCAGGGCGCTGGGTGCTCAGTGCTCAGGGTGCTGGGTGCTCAGTACTCAGGGTGCTGGGTGCTCGGTGCTCAGTACGCTGGGTGCTCAGTACTCAGGGTGCTGGGTGCTCAGTACTCAGGGTGCTCGGTGCTCAGTGCTCAGGGTGCTGGGTGCTCGGTGCTCGGGGTGCTGGGTGCTTAGTGCTCGGGGTGCCCGGTGCTCAGTACTCGGGGTTCTGGGTGCTCAGTGCTCAGGGTACTCGGTGCTCAGTACGTTGGGTGCTCAGTACTCAGGGTGCTGGGTGCTCAGTGCTCAGGGTGCTGGGTGCTCAGTGCTCAGGGTGCCGGGTGCTCAGTGCTCAGGGTGCTGGGTGCTCAGTGCTCAGGGTGCTGGGTGCTCAGTGCTCAGGGTGCTGGGTGCTCGGTGCTCTGGGTGCTGGGTGCTTAGTGCTCGGGGTGCCCGGTGCTCAATACTCGGCGTGCTCAGTGCTCAGTACTCAGGGTGGTGGGTGCTCAGTGCTCAGGGTGCTGGGTGCTCAGTACTCAGGGTGCTGGGTGCTCGGTGCTCAGTACGCTGGGTGCTCAGTACTCAGGGTGCTGGGTGCTCAGTACTCAGGGTGCTGGGTGCTCAGTGCTCGGGGTGCTGGGTGCTCAGTGCTCGGGGTGCTGGGTGCTCAGTGCTCGGGGTGCTCGGTGCTCAGTACTCAGGGTGCTGGGTGCTCAGTGCTCGATGTGCTCAGTACTCAGGGTGCTGTGTGTTCAGTGCTCAGGGTGCTGGGTGCTCAGTACTCAGGATGCTCGGTGCTTAGTACTCGGGGTGCTGGGTGCTCAGTGCTCGGGGTGCTCGGTGCTCAGTACTCAGTGCTCAGGGTGCTCAGTGCTCAGTGCTCAGGGTGCTGGGTGTTCAGTACTCAGGGTGCTTGGTGCTCAGTACTCGGGGTGCTGGGTGCTCAGTGCTCAGTACTCAGGGTGCTGGGTGCTCAGTGCCCGGGGTGCTGGGTGCTCAGTGCTCAGTACTCAGGGTGCTGGGTGCTCAGTGCTCAGGGTGCTGTGTGCTCAGTGCTCAGGGTGCTGGGTGCTCAGTGCTCAGGGTGCTGGCTACTCAGTGCTCAGGGTGCTGGGTGCTCATTCTCAGGGTGCTGGGTGCTCAGTACTCAGGTTGCTCAGTACTCTGGGTGCTCGGTGCTCAGTACTCATGGTGCTGGCTGCTCAGTACTCAGGGTGCTCGGTGCTCAGTTCTCAGGGTGCTCGGTGCTCAGTGTTTGGGGTGCTGGGTGCTCAGTACTCAGTGCTCAGGATGCTGGGTGCTCAGTGCTCAGGGTGCTGGGTGCTCAGTGCTCAGGGAGCTCAGTGGTCAGTGCTCAATACTTAGGGTGCTGGGTGCTCAGTACTCAGGGTGCTGGGTGCTCAGTGCTCGGGGTTCCCGGTGCTCAGTGCTCGGGGTGCTCGGTGCTCAGTTATCAGGGTGCTGGGTGCTCAGTACTCACGGTGCTGGGTGCTCAGTGCTCGGGGTGCTGGGTGCTCAGTGCTCGGGGTGCTGGGTGCTCAGTGCTCGGGGTGCTGGGTGCTCAGTACTCAGGGTGCTGAGCGCTCAGTACTCAGGGTTCTGGGTGCTCAGTGCTCGGGGTGCTCGTTGCTCAGTACGTTGGGTGCTCAGTGCTCAGGGTGCTGGCTGCTCAGTGCTCAGGGTGCTGGGTGCTCAGTGCTCAGGGTGCTTGATGCTCAGTAGTCAGGGTGCTGGGAGCTCAGGGCTCGGGGTGCTGGGTGCTCAGTATTCAGGGTGCTGGGTGCTCAGTGCTCAGGGTGCTGGGTACTCAGTGCTCAGGGTGCTGGGTGCTCAGTATTCAGGGTGCTGGGTGCTCAGTGCTCGGGGTGCTGGGTACTCAGTGCTCAGGGTGCTGGGTGCTCAGTACTCAGGGTGCTGGGTGCTCAGTACTCAGGGTGCTGGGTGCTCAGTGCTCGGGGTGCTGGGTGCTCAGTGCTCGGCGTGCTGTGTGCTCAGTGCTCGGGGTGCTCGGTGCTCAGTACTCAGGGTGCTGGGTGCTCAGTGCTCGAGGTGCTCAGTACTCAGGGTGCTGGGTGTTCAGTGCTCAGGGTGCTGGGTGCTCTGTACTCAGGATGCTCGGTGCTTAGTACTCAGCGTGCTGGGTGCTCAGTACTCCGGGTGCTGGGTGCTCAGTGCTCGGGGTGCTCGGTGCTCAGTACTCAGTGCTCAGGGTGCTCAGTGCTCAGTGCTCAGGGTGCTGGGTGTTCAGTACTCAGGGTGCTTGGTGCTCAGTACTCGGGGTGCTGGGTGCTCAGTACTCAGGGTGCTGGGTGCTCAGTACTCAGGGTGCTGGGTGCTCAGTACTCGGGTGCTGGGTGCTCAGTGCTCAGGGTGCTGGGTGCTCAGTGCTCGGGGTGCTGGGTGCTCAGTACTCAGGGTGCTGCGTGCTCAGTACTCAGGGTGCTGGGTGCTCTGTGCTCGGGGTGCTGGGTGCTCAGTGCTCGCGGTGCTGGGTGCTCAGTGCTCGAGGTGCTCGGTGCTCAGTACTCAGGGTGCTGGGTGCTCAGTCCTCTAGGTGCTCAGTACTCAGGGTGCTGTGTGTTCAGTGCTCAGGGTGCTGGGTGCTCAGTACTCAGGGTGCTCGGTGCTTAGTACTCAGGGTGCTGGGTGCTCAGTACTCCGGGTGCTGGGTGCTCAGTGCTTGGGGTGCTCGGTGCTCAGTGCTCAGGGTGCTGGGTGCTTAGTGCTCGGGGTGCCCGGTGCTCAGTACTCGGGGTTCTGGGTGCTCAGTTCTCAGGGTACTAGGTGCTCAGTACGTTGGGTGCTCAGAACTCAGGGTGCTGGGTGCTCAGTGCTCAGGGTGCTAGGTGCTCAGTGCTCAGGGTGCTGGGTGCTCAGTGCTCAGGGTGCTGGGTGCTCAGTGCTCAGGGTGCTGGGTGCTCGGTGCTCTGGGTGCTGGGTGCTTAGTGCTCGGGGTGCCCGGTGCTCAGTACTCAGGGCGCTGGGTGCTCAGTGCTCAGGGTGCTGGGTGCTCAGTACTCAGGGTGCTGGGTGCTCGGTGCTCAGTACGCTGGGTGCTCAGTACTCAGGGTGCTGGGTGCTCAGTACTCAGGGTGCTCGGTGCTCAGTGCTCAGGGTGCTGGGTGCTCGGTGCTCGGGGTGCTGGGTGCTTAGTGCTCGGGGTGCCCAGTGCTCAGTACTCGGGGTTCTGGGTGCTCAGTGCTCAGGGTACTCGGTGCTCAGTACGTTGGGTGCTCAGTACTCAGGGTGCTGGGTGCTCAGTGCTCAGGGTGCTGGGTGCTCAGTGCTCAGGGTGCCGGGTGCTCAGTGCTCAGGGTGCTGGGTGCTCAGTGCTCAGGGTGCTGGGTGCTCAGTGCTCAGGGTGCTGGGTGCTCGGTGCTCTGGGTGCTGGGTGCTTAGTGCTCGGGGTGCCCGGTGCTCAATACTCGGCGTGCTCAGTGCTCAGTACTCAGGGTGTTGGGTGCTCAGTGCTCAGGGTGCTGGGTGCTCAGTACTCAGGGTGCTGGGTGCTCGGTGCTCAGTACGCTGGGTGCTCAGTACTCAGGGTGCTGCGTGCTCAGTACTCAGGGTGCTCGGTGCTCAGTACTCAGGGTGCTGGGTGCTCATTGCTCGGGGTGCTGGGTGCTCAGTACTCAGGGTGCTGGGTGCTCAGTGCTCGGGGTGCTCGGTGCTCAGTACGCTGGGTGCTCAGTACTCAGGGTGCTGGGTGCTCAGTACTCAGGGTGCTGGGTGCTTAGTACTCAGGGTGCTGGGTGCTCAGTGCTCGGGGTGCTGGGTGCTCAGTGCTCAGTACTCAGGGTGCTGGGTGCTCAGGGCTCAGGTTGCTGGGTCCTCGGTGCTCAGTACGCTGGGTGCTCAGTACTCAGGGTGCTGGGTGCTCAGTACTCAGGGTGCTGGGTGCTCAGTACTCAGGGTGCTCGGTGCTCAGTACTCAGGGTGCTGGGTGCTCAGTGCTCGGGGTGCTGGGTGCTCAGTACTCAGGGTGCTGGGTGCTCAGTGCTCGGGGTGCTGGGTGCTCAGTACTCAGGGTGCTGGGTGCTCAGTGCTCAGGGTGATCAGTGCTCAGTACTCAGGGTGCTGGGTTCTCAGTGCTCAGGGTGATGGGTGCTCAGTCCTCAGGGTGCTCAGTACTCAGGCTGCTGGGTGCTCAGTGCTCAGTACTCATGGTGCTCAGTACTCAGGGTGCTGGATGCTCAGTGCTCGGGGTGCTGGGTGCTCAGCACTCAGCGTGCTGGGTGCTCAGTGCCCAGGGTGCTGGGTGCTCAGTACTCAGGGTGCTGGGTGCTCAGTACTCAGGGTGCTGGGTGCTCAGTGCTCAGGGTGATCAGTGCTCAGTACTCAGGGTGCTGGGTGCTCATTGCTCAGGGTGCTGTGTGCTCAGTACTCAGGGTGCTAGGTGCTCAGCACTCAGGGTGCTGGGTGCTCAGTGCCCAGGGTGCTGGGTGCTCAGTACTCAGGGTGCTGGGTGCTCAGTACTCAGGGTGCTGGGTGCTCAGTGCTCACGGTGATCAGTGCTCAGTACTCAGGGTGCTGGGTGCTCAGTACTCAGGGTGCTGGGTGCTCAGTACTCACGGTTCTGGGTTCTCAGTACTCGGGGTGCTGGGTGCTCATTACTCAGGGTGCTGGGTGCTCAGTGCTCGGGGTGCTCGGTGCTCAGTGCTCAGGATGCTCGGTGCTCAGAACTCTTGGTGCTGGGTGCTCAGTACTCAGGGTGCTGGGTGCTCAGTGCTCAGGGTGCTGGGTACTCAGTGCTCAGGGTGCTGGGTGCTTAGTATTCAGGGTGCTGGGTGCTCAGTGCTCAGGGTGCTGGGTTCTCAGTGCTCAGGGTGCTGGGTGCTCAGTACTCAGGGTGCTGGGTGCTCAGTACTCAGGGTGCTGGGTGCTCAGTGCTCGGGGTGCTGGGTGCTCAGTGCTCGGGGTGCTGGGTGCTCAGTGCTCGGGGTGCTCGGTGCTCAGTACTCAGGGTGCTGGGTGCTCAGTGCTCGAGGTGCTCAGTACTCAGGGTGCTGTGTGTTCAGTGCTCAGGGTGCTGGGTGCTCAGTACTCAGGATGCTCGGTGCTTAGTACTCGGGGTGCTGGGTGCTCAGTGCTCGGGGTGCTCGGTGCTCAGTACTCAGTGCTCAGGGTGCTCACTGCTCAGTGCTCAGGGTGCTGGGTGTTCAGTACTCAGGGTGCTTGGTGCTCAGTACTCGGGGTGCTGGGTGCTCAGTGCTCAGTACTCAGGGTGCTGGGTGCTCAGTGCTCGGGGTGCTGGGTGCTCAGTGCTCAGTACTCAGGGTGCTGGGTGCTCAGTGCTCAGGGTGCTGTGTGCTCAGTGCTCAGGGTGCTGGGTGCTCAGTGCTCAGGGTGCTGGGTACTCAGTGCTCAGGGTGCTGGGTGCTCATTCTCAGGGTGCTGTGTGCTCAGTACTCAGGTTGCTCAGTACTCTGGGTGCTCGGTGCTCAGTACTCATGGTGCTGGCTGCTCAGTACTCAGGGTGCTCGGTGCTCAGTTCTCAGGGTGCTCGGTGCTCAGTGTTTGGGGTGCTGGGTGCTCAGTACTCAGTGCTCAGGATGCTGGGTGCTCAGTGCTCAGGGTGCTGGGTGCTCAGTGCTCAGGGAGCTCAGTGGTCAGTGCTCAATACTTAGGGTGCTGGGTGCTCAGTACTCAGGGTGCTGGGTGCTCAGTGCTCGGGGTGCCCGGTGCTCAGTGCTCGGGGTGCTCGGTGCTCAGTTTTCAGGGTGCTGGGTGCTCAGTACTCACGGTGCTGGGTGCTCAGTGCTCGGGGTGCTGGGTGCTCAGTGCTCGGGGTGCTGGGTGCTCAGTGCTCGGGGTGCTGGGTGCTCAGTACTCAGGGTGCTCAGCGCTCAGTACTCAGGGTTCTGGGTGCTCAGTGCTCGGGGTGCTCGTTGCTCAGTACGTTGGGTGCTCAGTGCTCAGGGTGCTGGCTGCTCAGTGCTCAGGGTGCTGGGTGCTCAGTGCTCAGGGTGCTTGATGCTCAGTACTCAGGGTGCTGGGAGCTCAGGGCTCGAGGTGCTGGGTGCTCAGTATTCAGGGTGCTGGGTGCTCAGTGCTCAGGGTGCTGGGTACTCAGTGCTCAGGGTGCTGGGTGCTCAGTATTCAGGGTGCTGGGTGCTCAGTGCTCACGGTGCTGGGTGCTCAGTGCTCAGGGTGCTGGGTGCTCAGTACTCAGGGTGCTGGGTGCTCAGTGCTCGGGGTGCTGGGTGCTCAGTGCTCGGCGTGCTGGGTGCTCAGTGCTCGGGGTGCTCGGTGCTCAGTACTCAGGGTGCTGGGTGCTCAGTGCTCGAGGTGCTCAGTACTCAGGGTGCTGTGTGTTCAGTGCTCAGGGTGCTGGGTGCTCAGTACTCAGGATGCTCGGTGCTTAGTACTCAGCGTGCTGGGTGCTCAGTACTCCGGGTGCTGGGTGCTCAGTGCTCGGGGTGCTCGGTGCTCAGTACTCAGTGCTCAGTGTGCTCAGTGCTCAGTGCTCAGGGTGCTGGGTGTTCAGTACTCAGGGTGCTTGGTGCTCAGTACTCAGGGTGCTGGGTGCTCAGTACTCAGGGTGCTGGGTGCTCAGTACTCAGGGTGCTGGGTGCTCAGTACTCGGGTGCTGGGTGCTCAGTGCTCAGGGTGCTGGGTGCTCAGTGCTCGGGGTGCTGGGTGCTCAGTACTCAGGGTGCTGCGTGCTCAGTACTCAGGGTGCTGGGTGCTCTGTGCTCGGGGTGCTGGGTGCTCAGTGCTCGCGGTGCTGGGTGCTCAGAGCTCGAGGTGCTCGGTGCTCAGTACTCAGGGTGCTGGGTGCTCAGTCCTCTAGGTGCTCAGTACTCAGGGTGCTGTGTGTTCAGTGCTCAGGGTGCTGGGTGCTCAGTACTCAGGGTGCTCGGTGCTTAGTACTCAGGGTGCTGGGTGCTCAGTACTCCGGGTGCTGGGTGCCCAGTGCTTGGGGTGCTCGGTGCTCACTGCTCAGGGTGCTGGGTGCTTAGTGCTCGGGGTGCCCGGTGCTCAGTATTCGGGGTTCTGGGTGCTCAGTGCTCAGGGTACTAGGTGCTCAGTACGTTGGGTGCTCAGAACTCAGGGTGCTGGGTGCTCAGTGCTCAGGGTGCTAGGTGCTCAGTGCTCAGGGTGCTGGGTGCTCAGTGCTCAGGGTGCTGGGTGCTCAGTGCTCAGGGTGCTGGGTGCTCGGTGCTCTGGGTGCTGGGTGCTTAGTGCTCGGGGTGCCCGGTGCTCAGTACTCGGGGTGCTCAGTGCTCAGTACTCAGGGTGCTGGGTGCTCAGTGCTCAGGGTGCTGGGTGCTCAGTACTCAGGGTGCTGGGGTGCTCGGTGCTCAGTACGCTGGGTGCTCAGTACTCAGGGTGCTGGGTGCTCAGTACTCAGGGTGCTCGGTGCTCAGTGCTCAGGGTGCTGGGTGCTCGGTGCTCGGGGTGCTGAGTGCTTAGTGCTCTGGTTGCTATGTGCTCAGTACTCAGGGTGCTGGGTGCTCAGTGCTCAGTACTCAGGGTGCTGGGTGCTCAGTGCTCAGGGTGCTGGGTGCTCAGTGCTCAGGGTGCTGGGTGCTTGGTGCTCGGGGTGCTGGGTGCTTAGTGCTCGGGTTGCTGGGTGCTCAGTACTCAGGGTGCTGGGTGCTCAGTGCTCGGGGTGCTGGGTGCTCAGTGCTCAGTACTCAGGGTGCTCTGTGCTCAGTGCTCAGGGTGCTGTGTGCTCAGTGCTCAGGGTGCTGGGTGCTCAGTACTCAGGGTGCTGGGTGCTCAGTACTCAGGGTGCTGGGTGCTCTGTGCTCGGGGTGCTGGGTGCTCAGTGCTCGCGGT